>NW_026876307.1:0-19327 GCF_032173495.1 Musca vetustissima
AAAACATTTCGTATTTGATGTGCATGGAAAAATAGAAACAAAGACAAAGCGATGAGAAGAAGACGGAGACGAAATAAATATGAATTACTGAAATATGCAATGAATGAATGACATGTGACTGAGTATGTGTGTGTGTGTGTGTATGTAGAGTTGTTATGTTGTTGCTGACGACGTCTCATAGAGGGAAAAACAATCTTTAAAACACGTCGCAGAGTTTCCATGTTTGTCACGTAAATGCACTCAAAAGCCAAGTACCAGAACGTAATAACATAAAGGAAGCAACAAAATGCAACCAAAGAAACAAATGACGGGGGAGACGGGGGAATGGCTGGTAAACTGTGACAATAGGAAAGAAAGCATCACAACATTATAAACAAATGCAAAACATAACGAACTATACTATGAAGAATACAACTGATTTGTTGCAACAAAGTCAAGAGGAAGCAAAATAAAGTAGGAGTAGAAAGAAGAAGCCTAAAAATATGAAACAGCAACAATAACAACAACAAGAAAACACTCTTTTTTATTACACGTGAGTGCATAAATTATAATTATTACAACTTGAGTCGAGAGTAGTTTTTGTGACCTAATGTCACGATTTTTCTAAACTGATTCTTTTTTTCTTCGTCTTTTAATATTTTTCTCAGAGGGACTTTAAAGAAGCCAAAGGCATAATAAAAAAGGGACAGTGGGAATTTTGGTTAAATTTGAAGGAATTAAATTCAAGGCATTTAAATATGGGGAGGTGTTATGGTTTTGAAATTTGGATACGAAATTGATTGCAAAGAAGTATTAAACAAATATTGGGAGTATTAAGCAAATATTTTAAAGAAGTTTAAAAATGAACTGAGCAAAAAGATTTTGGGGAGTGGAAAAGTCCTTAGTTGGGGTATCGAGTAGTCCAAACAAAAAACCCACAAAAAATTCGCCATACATCAAATTTTTTGAGTTATGGCATGATGATTAGTTTGCTGTTAACTCAGAAGTTCATGAAGAACAATTAAAAAAGTGTAAGTCGGTGTTGCCGTCAGATACCCTCAGCCTATGGATTGCGGAGGTCTTCGGAATTACATAGATGTTTTATTACTCGCATTATATAAGGTATATGTCTTTATCAAAGATATTAAATCAGATAAAGATATCAAAGTTTATAAAATATTGACCCTTTGTGGGGGAGGTAACAGAAGGAGGGGACCAATGGGTCCCTTCATCGGACTTGAACTGGGAACGGACATTCCATTCCCCTGATATTGGATTTATAAATATTGACAATTATGAACCTTTGTGGGGGAGGTACCAGAAGGAGTGGACCAATGGGCTCCATCTTTAAACTTGATCTGGGCTTGGTAAAGATAATAGATTGTGCAAAGTTTGGTTCAAATCGGACATTCCATTCGCCTGATATTAGATTTATAAATATTGAATTTATAAATATGAAATTTCGACATTTGTGGGAAGTTAACAGAAAGAGTGGACTAATGGGTCTCATCTTCGGACATGATCAAGGATTGGTAAAGATAATAGGTTGTGAAAAATTTTCTTCAAATCGGATATTTTTAAATATTGAAAATGTTGACCATTTCTGCAGGATGTACCTGAAGGAGTGGACCAATGGGTTCCATCTTCAGACTTGGTAGAGATAACATAATGTGCAAAGTTTGTTTCAAAACGGACATTCCATTCGCCTGATTTTGGATTTATAAATATTGAAAATTTCGACCTTTTGTGGGGGAGGTAACAGAAGGAGTGGACTAATCGGTCCCATCTTCGGACTTGATCAAGGCTTGGTAAAGATAATAGGTTGTGCAACATTTGCTTCAAATCGGACATTCCGTTCGCCTAATATTGGATTTTTAAATATTGAAAATTTCGACATTTGTGGGAAGTTAACAGAAAGAGTGGACTAATGGAACCCATCTTCGGACATGATCAAGGATTGGAAAAGATAATAGGTTGTGCAAAATTTGCTTCAAATCGCTTGTTATTGGATTTATAAATATTAAAAATTTCGATCATTTGTGGGGAGGTGACAGAAAGAGTGGATCAATGGGCCCCGACTTCGAACTTAATCTAGGCTTGCTAATAGATAATTGGTTGAGCAAAGTTTGCTTCAAATCTGATAGTCCGTCCGTAAAATTCATTATAACCTACACAACTATGTATTAGGATATTATAGCTTTGTGCAGCCCCAAGAGTATACCGACCTTTACGCATACCAAGACATTTAATCATACCGATCATATCTCGACTAGCTGAGTCGATCTAGACATGTGTGTCCGTCCGTCCGTCTGCCCATTATAATTTGTAAACACTATATAGGCCACAGTAATGGACCAATCTTCACGAAATTTTCCATGAAGGATGGGTTCTGTCCAATGAAGACCCCTATTGTAAATATAGGTTGATATTTGGGGGATGAAATGGACCGATGCATCGTTCCAGAATCGCAAAAAAAAATATTTTTTTTTATAATTTTTCGTGGGCAGATCTGAGAACCAAAGTAAATCCAAAGTAAATGACAGCAGATTCTGCAGCCAATGAAACAAGTGTCAAAAATCCCCAAAATACAGAATATTAGGGGGTACCCTTTTATGGTGGCTATACCAAAACCTGGACCGATATATATCATTTGCAATACGAACCATTATAGAAGAAATAGCAACGCCAGTGCAAAATTCAAAGCTCTACCTCAAATATTGCGTGATTTCAACAAACTGGAAGGCGGACACGTATAAATCGACATAGAATTTTATTCTGATCAGAAATTTTATTCTGATTCGAATCGGAGTTTGAGTATAACTAAATATCTTTCAAACCTGCAGTTCATCTTGTTCTAGGATATTTTTGTGAAGGATTATACCCTTTTTATTATTTCTTTTTCTTTATTGAACTTCTGAAAAAGAAAATTCAAACCTGTCCCACTGTACCTCCCGCAACCACACACTAACCGGCTATTAGAAGAAAACCAACCAACAAAAACAAACGCTAGCACTCAGAATATAAAATCAAAAAGCTTACCACGAATTTAAAAAAATAGCCATAAAAACACGCTGTTGCATACAAATTGTGAACTGTAAAATAAATAATAAATGGATATCAAAATGCAGCGAAGATATCTTTTCATGGAAAATTAAATTCAAACAGCAAAACAAAGCTACTGTTGATGACATCGATGGTCTTTTGAATAGTAGTAGGGATTTTTTCATAATTTTTCTTATCAGATTCCAAATGGATTGCAGGGCAATGGGGTTCCTCCAATCGATGAGCAACTAATGTGGTTATTAATATGTTTGTTTGCTTTTGCGATCATCTCTCTGACATTTACATAAATGACAACAATTTGAATTTTTCGTCTTGTCATATCGTATCGTTTGTCATATTGTAAAAATTACAATTTGTCAATTAGTTAAACTATTTCGTATATGTCATAACTGACATTTCAGCTTTAAAGTGTAACTTCCACCTAATATCTTGACATTTAATCTGTCAAGATTTTCTGATAATAATTTTGTAACCGTTTTGTGTATAAATCAAAAATTAAACATCGACTGGCTGACAACAAGTGTGAACAACAAATTATCTGTCACATAAATTGTATTTGTTTAATGAGTGTTTTCGTTGTTGTTGCTATTTGTTGTCACTCAAAATATTTAAATTGTGTTTAACTAATATGGCAATTATTTTTTTTAACGATTAATTATCTCGAAACTGGTTATAATAGGTTTTAATTTATTTATTTTTTGTGGAAAATGTGCCATTTAAATGCCATAGGCTTGGTTTTTAAATATACGAGGTGATGAAGATAATGGATTTTTTTCAAATTATTTTTTAAAACTGTGAAAACGTTTCTCGGAGAATAGGGTAAGCGTATTGGAAATGCGACATTTTTAAAATAATGAAAAATAAGCTAATTAATATTTCCTTAGCTAATAAACCTTTTTTATCGCTTTTATCGTTATTTATTGCAACAAAGCGAAAAACGCCATTGATAGTTACACACTACAACATTTATTTACTATTTTAAATTTTATTACAGTTCTTTCTATTGTGAGTCCCATTTTTCAACCATATTTAGAGATAAAAAAACCTAGTCTTGTTTAATGCGGTTCAATATAATAAGTAAACCAGTGAGCGGAGCAGTATAGTCGGACGGGGCCGACCATACGATACCCTACACAACTACCACGGAACTCAAATTTTCTGCGGATGTTTATTCCGAGCCTGGGCAATATTTCGTGATATTTGCACCCTCTTGCCCGATTAGAGATAATTAGCACATCTTCCTCACACTGACATATTTTCCGAATATTACGAGTATTCAGTACAGCTATTGTCCAGATTCCCTTCACCGTGGGTTGTGCTGTGATGTTCGGCTTTCATTTTTGGTGTATAGATCGACTCGAAAATAACACAAAAAATTAAGTTTTCGGTCCACTTCATTCCAAAATTATTATCTGATCATCACCGAAAATTATAGGCGTTGTCCTTGACCATAACTGGAACCTCATGGAACATTTCAAAGCGATCAGCGCTATAGTTCCGCTCTCTAGAGTGATAATGGGTTACTAAATAATATACGAATACGGAGATACCTGTAAATATTTAGGTGTAACTCCCACATCCGAGCACATACAACAATATAATTGGTATTAATTTAAAGGTCAACCACTCCTCTTGGATATAATATAAACTTCTCGGGTCTATGTCCTTCAGGGGTAAATATATACGCTATAGAATACAAATTTTGCCATTTTTCACACAAAAGTCAGGGTCCATTTGATCCGCTAAATATTGACCGATCTCTATAAAAACAGGTATGCTTATTCTTTGGCCCGATCCCCTTCTCCATGGAAAATTCCACGATGTTCGGGCCATTATTGCGGCCTCTGGAGCGACCAGAAAAACCGACAAAAATTTAGTATTTGGTCCATTTCATCCCCTAAATATTAATAGATCTTTTCCAAAAACAATAGGGGTCTTCATTGGCCAGAACCCAACCTACATGCAAAATTTCGTGAAGACTGGTCCATAACTGTGGCCTTCATCGTGTTTACAAATTATAATGGACAGACGGACGGACACACATGTCTAGATCGACTCAGCTAGTCGAGATATGACGATCGGTATACTTAAAGGTGGGTCTAGGACCAATATTTCGCGGCGTTACAAACTTTTGGGGCTGCACAAAGCTATAATACCCTGACAACATAGTTGTGTAGGGTATAAAAAATAATGCATGACTCGAAATAAAAGGAGGATATACTTTTTTCATTCGATTTGACTTAGGACATGTCGCCTCAAAATAACCTGAAATAGCCACAATCAAATATGTAAAGCGTTTTCTTCATGAACTTTAGAGTTATCACAAAAAAATCTCTACATAACCCATAAACTTGGCGTATGGTGAATTGGTCCTTTAGGTTTTTAATATGCTCGCTAAGGGTTTTTCTCCTTATAATTTTCCACCCTCCCATTGTTATTGGACATCGGTAGTACAAAGGTTGATATTTAAATATATCTAGGATCTGGAAATAATGTCACCTTACTTCTCAGTTCTTCTTACTGTATGTCAACTGTTTTATTATTATACGGCATAGTGTATATTAAATTTGTCATTACGTTTGCAACACCTCGACATATTCACCGGATACCCCACACATTATATATTCCTGATCAAAATAAAAATCTATGCCGATTAACGCATGCCCGCCTGTCTGTGGAAATAACGATAAAAATCGCAATATTTAAGATGACATTTTGCACAGACATTGCTAGTATTCCTAGGGTGTTTGGTAATGCAAATGGCACCCATCGGTCCACTTTTTGGTGTAGCTCTATAACGTTTTTCTATAGATTTGACTGTAATTTGACATGTTGGCTTCATATGGTATAGCAAATTTCCATACCAAAAATTATTTATATTGACCCAAATTTCAGGATAGCCCCTATTTAACGGTAATCCCCCATACCCGGTATTTTGGGGATTTTAGACAGGCTTTCCAAACGAATTGGCTGTAATTTGAATTCTCATTGAATAGCACGTACCAAAAATTAATATTATTGACCAATGTTTCAGGGTAGGCCCGAACTGGCTGTGGTTTGGTATTTTGGATTCTCATATTGACCAAAGTTTCAGGATAGCCCCCATAAAAGCGGTAATCCCCTGCACTCTGTATTTTGTAGATTTTAAACTGGTTTTCCAGCCGAATTGGCTGTAATTTGGTACTTTGGGTTCTGATTTAATAACACACATATCCGTACCTAAAATTATTAATATTGACCGAAATTTCAAGGTAGCCCTTGTCTGAAATTTCAAGGTAGCCTTGTCGGTATTTTGGGGATTTTGGATATGTTTTCCAATCGAATTGGCTGTAATTTGGCATTTTTTGGTTCTCATGGTATTGCAAATCTCCATATCGAAAAATTATTATTATTAACCCAAGTTTCAGGGTAGCCACCATATAACGGTACTCCCCAATAATCGGTCTTTTGGGGATTTTGGATAGGTTTTCCAATCGAATTGGCATTTTGTGTTCTCATTGCCTGTCAAATCTCACTAACAAAAAATATTAATATTGATCTCCGTTTTAATATAGCCCCATATAACAGAAGCCCCTGTATTGGATATTTTGAGAATTTCAATCATCTTTTTCTCATGTATTTTTCGGTATGTTCAGGGTCCTATCAAAGCATAAGTTTGCTTCCAGGAACCCTATTAATTTTAGATATTTTTATTGCCATCTTCATGGTGGAGAGGAGTGCGATCATAACATCGTTTTGTTTTTGTTCTATTCTCGGAATTCTCACAGATTTCTAACATCATCATTCTTGATATTCAAAAAATAATTCAATATTTTTAAATAAATAATCAAATTCCTATTTCATAATGATGATTACACGACCCTATCCTTTTGATGACATTGACTATCCTATGTCTTCTAGAATTTTTCGTTTGAATCGTCGCAGGGCTTTTGTCGTAGACCTTTTCGTTCATGTCGCCTCAAATGAATAAGAACACAAGGTGTAAATTCACAACATATTGGTGACCAATTGTGACTAACTTTTAGAGAGATACGTTCGTATTTTTTCTATGAAAGCCCTTTATATTTCGGTAGCCTATAGTGTACCCAAAGTTGTAGTCTACAAAATATATTCGTTTTACTTCTTTAACATATCTCGATGTTAATAAAAATATTATTCTTACCCCCAATATTTATTGCTTGCAATCATATCAAGGAAAAATTGAATTCATTGAAAACCCAACTACCCGAAAAAAACATGGCACACGAACATCGAAAAAAATTAACATTGACAATCTCATTGAAGCGCTCTTCAGTAATTATCTTTGTGTCGTGTTTTTTGCCGTTTTTATTGTGGCAGACAAGAAAACTAAAATTCATGTATTTTTTCATGTTTAAATGAAGTAAATTTTGAGATTCGGCTGTTTTGCCAATTTAAGCAAAAAAGTAAACACAACACTCAAAATAAAATCAACAGAAATGTGTTAATTCCATGTTGCGTGCTTCAATACACTTCAATTCAAAAAAATGTTGTTTGTATGAATGTTTACGTTTTTTCTGGTGTGTGTAACATTACCTCAGTCCCCACTATAAAAATATATACCGACTGTCAGAAATGAAAACATTATTACATTATTTTTTCGTAGTTTTCAGTTTTTTTATTCCTTCCCATTCGAATTAAACTATTCGTTCACATGTAAACTTCATTTCATTTTATGCCTCCCATTTGATTATTTTAGGTATGAACGGTGGACTTCTTGTTATGTTTTGATTTTTTGCGGGCAATCGTATAAACATTGCATAAAAACGCTTGTTGTTTTGCGAAATTTATGTAAATTTCCTATAACTAAATACAGCTACTCAAAAAAAAACCAAAAACAAACAGACCTTCAATGTGGATTTGCCGGACAGATTTCATAATGAGCAATAATGACGTTTTATTTTGGAGAATCATGCAAATGTCATTGAGTTTGCCATTATTGGGAATTATAATCAAGCAATTAGTTTTAAAAGTCTGGAAAACAAGGTATGGTATATATATCTTTCGGGACTAGGCAAAAAATGAATGTATTTTTTACACAAATTCGGTCGAAAATTCGCTCAGTACTAAAAAGGGAATGATATATGTTTCAATAACGAATTCTAATTATTAAAATTTGCTACACGAATTGTGAAAACCTGACACTCACAGTTCGAAAAACTAAACCTGTTTTTGGGAAGTTGAGAAGCACCTTATCGGACCTCAATATAGAAACAGCTATATTGTAGTCATTACAGCATATTTAAACAATGTAATCATTACAGCATATCGGCCATTTCATTCGCTTGATATTGGATCAACAAATTTTGGTAGAAATCGGACCGTCCGTTCGTTTGTTATTATAAAATATATTTTTAGGAAAATTTTGACAATGGAGAGAAGGTAGCATTCCCCATCTTCGAACTTGATTTAAGTTTGGAAGAAATATTAGGTTGGGGAACTATTGGTTGGGGACCATAGATGGTTGTACTGATAAATTTCTGGTAAAGTATCGATCAAACAATTTGAGATTTATGCTCGTTGGAAGGGTGACATTTTCCAGTAAAAAACCAATGAGCGGAGCAGTATAGTCGGACGGGGCCGACCATATGACACCCTACACAACTTCCACGAAAATCTAACTTTGTGTGGTTCTATATTCTGATCTTGGGCAATATTTGCACTCTCTTGAACTTCACCGTGGGCTGTGTTGTTATGTTCGGATTTCAATTGTGGCCTATCGATCGACTCAAAAAACCCAAAAAATTAAGTTTTCGATCCACTTTATCCCAATATTATTATCTGGTCATCACCGATCCATGATCATACCTGGATCCTAATAGAAACATTTTTTCGCCCTCTAGGGTGGTAATGGGTTACTAAATAATTGAATACGTAAGCACCTGTAAATATTTAAGTGTAACTCTCACATCCGAGTACATCCGACCATATAATTGGTATCAATTTAAAGGCCAACGACTCCTCTTGGTCCTACTATCAACTTCTCGGCTCCATGTCCTTCAGGAGTAAATATATAAGCTATAATACAAATTTTGTAATTTTTCACACAAAAGTTGGGGTCTATTTGACCCGCTAAATATTGACCGATCTTTATCAAAACAGGCATGGTTATTCTTTGGTCCAATCCCCTTCTCCATGTACAAATTCGATATGTTTGTGCCATAATTGCGGCCTCTGGAGCGACCAGAAAATCAGACAAAAATAAAGTTTTTGGTCCATTTCATCCCCTAAATATTAACCGATCTTTACCAAAAACAATAGGGGTCTTCATTGGCCAGAACACATCCTACATTCAAAATTTTGTGAAGATTGGTCCATAACTGTGGCCTGTATCGTGTTTACAAATTATAATGGACAGACGGACGGACGGACGGACACACATGTCTAGATCGACTCAGCTAGTCGAGAAATGAGATCGGTATACTTAAAGATGGGTCTAGGACCAATATTTCGCGGCGTTACAAACTCTTGGGGCTGCACAAAGCTATAATACCCTGACAACATAGTTGTGTAGGGTATAAAAATTAAACTATTTATCAGAAACGCCTAGAAGGAGAGGTGTCGTGTTCTACTAAGACAAAGCTAAGAAACTTCGGGAGCTTTTTTGGGAATTTTTAATGTATCCCCCATACAGTCCGACTTGGCACCAAGCGATTATCATCTTTTTCTTGCATTGCAAAAATTTCTTTAATGATAAAAAATTGGTATCTAGGGAAGATTGTGAAAATCGACTAATAGATTTTTTTTCAAATAGAGAGCAGGACTTCTATGAGAATGACATTATGAAGTTACTTTTAAAATGGCAACAAATCATACCAAAATCGGACATTCCGAAAAGGAAGTTCAATCAACAGTGATTAATGATTTTTTATGTTTCAAGTTGGATGACATTTCTCGGGACAACGAAACCATTGGTGATTTTCGTGGAAAATCAGGTCTATTCCAATAATCCAGTGTCGATTCAAAACCACAAGAATAGAATTCGGAAGGCTATCGGGGACACAGGGTTCTATAGAGACTCTGCTATTTTGTTATGCAAAATTCTGGTTTTCGACATCATTGTAGTTTTTAAGTTCTATATATGCAATTCATTCAATATTCCCAATTCGGAGTTCTATTCAGAATACGATTTAAAAGCTAGACATGAAATCGCACCATTTTAAATATGCATGTCAATCGAATAGACTTAGGAATATCGGTGTACCCATTATATCAAATCGGAGTGGCATTTTGTTTAAGGGGTCAATCTCGGTTTCAAAAACTTTTAATTTGTGTTTCATTTATTTCGAACCTATACTTATTTTAGATTGTCTTATAAAAATTCAAGCGGAAACCTCAACAACTCTGGAAGATAAAACCGATTTATTTACGTTTCTCTGTGAGTGTATTGCTATCGTATGAACAAGGATACATCCAATCGGTGAAGATCTTCCTTATCGGATCTATCCAATCGGTGAAGATCTTCGATTTTCCAATTAATTTTCCGTAAGCTTGACTTTTGTCATTCCAGTCTCAATTCGGTACACTTCGCAGAATTTTATGTCAATAGGAGATATTGGAGCACAATTTGCATGAATTCGGACCAAAAACTAGATGTGGGAGTTATATATATGTATATATATATAATCTGAACCATATCAACAAATCCTAATCCCCTTTCTATGCGCAATGTGGTACAATGTGCTAAATTTCGTCTCAAATACACTATTCGTATTTGACAAATTTTGAGTATTTGGGGGTTATAACTAAATTTAAACCGATTAAAAAAGGGACATCTCATTTTAGTCTCAATTCTGTACGATATGCTCAATCGTCGTTATCGGATAAACATTGGTTGTTTGGTGTCACAATTTCCATCAAAGCGGAGGAAAATGTCTATGGGAGCCATATCTAAATCTGAACCGATTTCGACAAATCTTAATATAACTAATTCTAGAAATATCATTGGCCAAAATTAGTTTTTTTTGCAAATATTTTTTCCAACCCCCAATATTATTTTATTTTTTCCTTTTTTTTAAATATCACATGCAGTTAAATGCAAAAAATAAAAACATTAAACACATGAATTACAACAACTAAATAATGTTGTTAGTTATCAAATGAATATGTTAATAACATTTGATAGACGGACATATGTGGACAATGATTATTAACTAAATATTCAAATGAAATGAGGCAAAGCTATAATTAAATTATAAATATACCCCAATCGCAGATATAACATTCTTTTAATAAAAAAATAGAAAAAAAATGTTAACATGACAAGACCATGTAAAACTCCTTCCTCCATAATGGACATCTATATGTCCATTACAATGACTAAGAATCCCCTCCCTCTCCCTCACTCTTGTGTTGTAATTATAACTTAATATGCAAAATAAACAACTGCATAATATTTTGCCATTACAACAATTTACATGTTTTCAATTTTTTCTGTTTTGTTTAAACAAAAGCAAAAAGAAAAACAAGAACAACATTCATGGTTATTCGATTGGTGGTGGGCTGACTTGGCCAAGTTGTGTGGCTTTGAGCTCAATTCATTTCATTTCACCACTTCATTTCTGCTCCATGCAGATTTGCCAGCCAAGATAATCAGTGTGGCGATCTCATTGAGTTGCTTTGTTTTGGTTGCCAGCCAATGTGGGCCACCGTGTTAGTTGTGGGTTCATGTGGTTCCGCACCAAACATCACTCAGGCCCCCATAGTAGGTTTCAATGGTTATTGGATATTCCCTATGTACGAAAATATGTTTTTAAAGAATTGTGCCAACATTGTTGCGGTTGCACATTTCATTTGTGGCCTCCGGTTGTCAAATGTGTAGCTGGGTGTTTGTGTGTGTGTGTATGGAGAAAGAAAATTTCTACCATCAATAGCCAATATTTTTTTTTTATTTTCATAGCTTCTCAATATGGGCACGCGCGCCCTAACCATAAAACGTGACTTTAATTCGTTTTCGTTGGAAAATTTATGGTTATAGTTCAGTGTTGCAGTTGCAATGCTGGTTGGTTGCATGGTCGATCGGTTGGTCGTTGTTTGTTGGTTTATATGTTGTGGTCATTGGTCTGTCTGTCTGTCTGTCCGTTTGTTTGTTTTTCATTTTGGGCCAAGAGAAATTATTATTTTCGTTATGATTTCGTTTCATGATATATGGTTTCGTCGTCGTACGACTAATGTTAATTTCACTTAGCCAATGATTCTGAGAAATAGATCAATATCATGGATGGAAAGCAGTTAATGTCAGCATTTTGGATAATTTGTTGGAGCAGTTCTTTTTCACGATAACAAGAACAACAACATTAGTAGCAACAAGTAAAGAATAATGACAATTTTGTTTCAGGTGGGGGAGGGGGAATTTATTCTAGGGATTTTTGTTTGTAGAGAAGGTGACATTTTTTTAAATGGTTGCAAGTTTACTTTGCTATTAAAGTTGGTACATGGATCGGTAGGGTTTTGAAGATTTTAGTATTCATGCAATGTTTCAAAATTAAATATAAAAATAAATATTTTAGAATAAAAAAAATAATTTCATAGAATTTTGAAAAATAATAGATTTTATAATTTTTTTAAATCCATATTAAAAATAACAAAATAATCAGGTGCGAGTTTGTGAACATAGTTTTTGAAAAAAATTAAATTTGAAATAAATGCGTGCCGCAATATTGTAATAATTCACTCGAAGTTATTTGCATAGACTTTTGTGGAAACTGATTAGAATTATTTCATTATATATTTCTTGGATATTTTAAAATTTATTGAAGTCTACACTTAAATATTTTTGTAAAAAAATTTTTGTTTATTTGGACCTTGAAACGTTTTCTCATTTTTAACTTTCTCCCATTATTTCATATCTGGAAAGTGGCAATCAACTCAATCGATCGTTCATTCACTGTATACCTTCCACCATTAGGTGGACAATATCTATAACCGATCAGAACTTTTATATGGGGACTATGCAATACTAAATGTCTGCATGAAGTAATTCTAAACAACAGACACTCAGGTTGACAAGTGGGCTTAGACCTTGAACACACAGAAAATGACGAGTGATCTTTGTATGGCGATTATGCAGGAACGTGGACTTATATTGAAAATGTTCTGCGAAGATATTATTTACCCACCAAGATCGGCGAATGAAAAATTGCACCCACTTTGTAATGTTAAAATATAGTCTATAGTACTTTGTGTCTAGCAAGGCGCGTACCGTTATATCCCGAAAATTGAGTCCCTATCCATAATCTGTAGTATTATTTTTTAACCAATGATAATCCAATTAAATCATAGTTACTTGATTCTGGGACCATACAAATACTTCTAAAGGGCTTTTTATATAAGGGGTCATACCCAATAAACCGACCAATATTTACATTGGTAGAAAGCCAAAAATTTTAACCAATTCGGTTATATTGAGTATCGTTATATGGGGACTATTCTTAAACTTAGGCAAATATTGATAATTTTTATAGAGCGATTTTTACCCAATGAGAATCCAATATATAACATTAAAAATAAAAATGTATAAATTGGAAAACGTGATTAAAATTCCTCACGTCGAAATTAGGGAGGTATCGTTATATGACGACTGCCTTAAAAGTGAACCAATTTCGGACTTTCCCTCACTGATTACACTGTGCGACAAGTTTTTGTGGAGGTGGAAATTTTCTATGGTGGGAAGGAAATTTCCTCTGTGAGTATGTGAAAACTACAGAAGGAAAAATCATCATAGGACAAAGTTTCATGATATGGCGTAATAATTTTTTGCAGCCTATTATACTTCATATATTCATTTGTAGTTATTCTAGGTATTTTTTTTATTACATTTCTTCAGTAAAATCAAATGAGGAATGTTTTGTATAACATTTCGACCTTTCCGATCCGATTCCTTTTCGCCCTTAATTTATTGAACCGGACTCCAATTATCACAAGCAGCGATTTTTCATTCTCGCAATATTCTATAAAAATGTTGCTCATAAGATTTTAGATGCGGTCCTCCAAGATGAGGAATCGATATTTTAACGCTTTATTGGTCTATTCTCAAATTTTATCCGTTTCTTGTAACTAAAATCCTATTTCAATATATTCAGTATAAATTCTTTTTTATAAAAAGAACTGTCGAATTCACCTGAATTATTTACTAAAACATAAATGGTTATGGCAAATACGCAAAGAAATTAATTTCCATGAAAAAAGGACTGGTTTTCGAAATTTTTGAACCGGATATTCACATCATAAAACCGGTTTCAATACCTTATATGCATATTATTAGAAAGCTGGTAAACAAATGTGCTAAATTTATTGAACCGGACTATTATCGGTTTTATTATCTGAATATCCCGTTCAAAAAATTGGAAACCCGGTTCTTTTTTTCCTGAAAATTTATTTTTATTTTTTGCCGTGCCATATGAATATATTTAAGGGGACTCCCATTTTCGATTCCAAATGTTTATGATTTTCAACCGGCTTCCAAAGTCGATAGAAACGAAAAGAGAGAAAAATATTCTACACCAAACTTTGAACCTGTGGTAATTTTATAGTACACACCAATTTTAAATAAATCCATTGATTTTGATCGACTTTCCATTAAACTGCCGTTTTTTGTTACTATTTTTAGAAGCAAACAACTGTGTATTTGTCTTTCTTAAATCATATTTTGTTATCATTAAGTAACTAGAAGTTTCTTTTAAAAAACGTAGTTCAAAATCAAACAAAAAACCTTGCTGCTGGTTTTTTGTTTGATTTTCGGTCATTTATTTTTGTGGCAAACAGCAACAACAAGAATTGCCATAAGTTTGTGTGTACAGACGAGCGACCATTAAATGATCGTTTTTTTAGATAATTAAACAGGCCCAACAACATTCATCAAAGTAACACCAGTGTTTGGCTTTTTGGCAGCAGTTAAAACTCCAAAATTGAGCCGGTAAAGTGGCGTTAATGGTTCGTCAAATAAATATCTTAAAAACAGAAGAAAAACGAAAACCAAGAAAAACACATAAGCTATCATTCGGTATGAAGCGGCGCAGGCCGGCGCACTCTTGCTTGGCAGTTTGCAGATTTTTCTGTCTGTAGGCCAATGTTTTAAAAACACACACATCAAGCTTTAATAACAAATCTAATAATAATAATAATTTTTAAATGCACTTTTAATATGGCTTTTAATTTTTCTTCTTCTTCTTCGTTAAACATCATAAAATCTTCTTAAATAAAAATACGTAAATATTTACAAATTTGTTTGACTTACCATCTCATCGAGACTCTTCAAATCATTTGTAATAATTTGTGGTTGTGGGCCGTACATTAACATGGGACCTTGATCGTCATCATCTTCATTTTCACTGTCACTATCGTCGAAAATGTCAGTTTCGGTACCGACAGTTTCAGTTCCCACGCCAAATTCAGTTTGTGTACCATCACATTCGGTTTGGGTGCCACAGCCAATGCCGTTGGCTTTATTGTCGGCGGCAATCTCTCGATCAATTTGTCGTTCCATTTGTACCAACATTGGAGCTAACATACCTGTTGTGAGGGGTATGAACGAAAAAAAAATAAAGACAAAAGAGCAGGAATTAGTTAATGTGTAGGGGATTTCAAGGGTGAAAAGGATTAATATTGAGATTGATAAATTTGACACCTTAAAAGGAAGGCGTTTTTTTGGGTTTTAAAGGCATATTAATTAATTTTTATTCAGACACAGCAAACGAGTAATGAAAATATTTTGAAATATTAAAATCACTTGACTAAAAAACATTTGATCAGATTTACTTTGAAATACGTTTTGAAATACAATATTGAAATATTAGTACCTCGATATAGTCCTGATCCTTCGAAAAGATATGAAACAAAATGCCAGACAACATTTTGGGATTCGGGGTAATTTCACATGTGTCATGCTATAATGACATCACAGAAAGGCATACGCCTGAACAACGTTTCCAAATCATTTGAAAACAGTTCTAAGAAGATCCAACGTTTTCGAGGCGAATTATTGGGTATGAGCAAAATTGTAGAATTAGGGACGTAGATCATTCTAAAGAGATTCAAGAGGTCACATTATCCAGAAAAAAACGATTAGTGATTTGTGGGCCAGTGATATCATAAGTCTACATTTCTTCAAAACTAGTGCCCGCGAGAGGTCGGAATGTATAAACTTCCAAATTTCAAAACTAGAATGCCAAATTAAATAAAAGTTCAAATTTTCAGAAGGATTCAGATTGTTATTTTTGTATATTACACGAACGTCCTCTATACTTCATTTTCTATTCAATTGTACACTTCCATGGTTTGGAATTACTATTTCAGTGAGAAAAAAAGTGGATTCCCAAACGTTCCCAGTTATCGGAAAGTGAAAATGTTCATATTAAAAGGGCACCATCTATACTTCATTTTCTATTTTGATGTGTACATGTATGGTTAGCAAATTGTGCCTACATTTAGTTGTTAACAGTTTATTTTTCTCCCGAATATCTTAATCCTTTAGGCCCTCTCTTCAAGTCATTGCGTCCTTAATGAGAGTTATTTATATTTCTTAATCTATATTGCACTATATGTTGTCGACGCCTTTCTTCTGATATTTGCCAAATATCTCTTGAATTTACAGTTTCCTGTTCTGTTTTATTTTTCCCAAATGAGCAGGATAAGTTACTTTATTAACTATTCTTAACTTTTTTAGACGAAATTAGTACCATCTATTCTTCAGTTTCTGTATTATTTTTTATTTTAATAATATATAAGTGATGTATTCTTAAGCTGAACAAAAAATGTAAACCCTAGAGTTTTCTGTCCTGTTTAATTTTTTTCCAAAGGAAATTAACGTGTAACTTAAACCTCAAAACTACTGATAGAATTGAATGACAATTAAATATCTCAGATATAATAAACGCCATCTGTACTCCATATTGTTTTAAAAGGTTATTTTTGGGTCTAATACGGTCATTGTAAAAACATTTCATTTCATCATTTTGTTTATTTTATTGTGACTGGAGTTGAACGAATATTTGAATCTCGATGCTCCTGACAATTTTAATTCACCCTTCTATGAGGAATTACGTAGCACCTTCAGACGAAATGAGTGTTACATATAACTCATGTTCTATATTGTTCTTTATTTAAGTACAATCATTCACGTACTTTTTGCAAAAAGCCTCTTTATGCTAGGCTTCACAGTTTTCTCGTTAGCATATTTTTTCCAAAAGGAGATTAACCAATAATTGAACTCCAATGCTATTGATAGTATTTTAATTTATCCTAGAAGGATATGTAATTTCTTCATATTAATTAAACTCCAGCTATACTTAATTGTTTTCCTTAAATTGTTTATGAATAGTGAATACATTTAGGTGTTATTTGCCACAGGATTATGTCTTCATATAAAATAAACACGAGCTATACAATAATGTACTTTATATTAATTGTTTGTGAATAGTGTATGCTTTTGGGGTTTGTTCTTACATTTTGGTTCACAGTTCTAATTTAATTTGCGTTTTGTTGCATTAGCTTATGCAATAACTTAGACACCAATGACCCTGACGATATTGTTTGTAAATGCTATAAGAGTACTTAGCTTCTGTCAATTAAATTAGCGACATCTATACATCACATCATATTTGTTAAATTTCTGTAAAAGTAATTACGAATAGTGAATAATTTTGGGTGCAAATCGATCCAGGGATTAATAAAATATTTTCAGCACTTTTAAATTGTCGGGTTAGATTTGTCATCGATATAGGATTCATCAATGACTAAATTGAAGTAGAGATGGCGTTAATGGCATTAATCTTCACATATATAACTGCTGTTTTAAAGTTTGTCTCTAATTGTGCTTAAAAAGTTTGTAAGCTTTACGGATTTGAAATCAATTGAAGGTTAGAGATAAATCTTTAATATAGCTTTCTATCCCATTTGGTTTAAATTAATTTGGGAATGATCTTAAAATATGAAGTATATGAAGATTGTGTTCCTTTTATATTGCAGAAATAATGTAATTCTATATTTAAAATTTTAAGACAACCCTTAAAATATGCACCTATTATTTCAATATTTCAATTTAAACTTGACTACCATTGACATATAGATGGCGTTTTTATATTAGCTTATACGGAAACTCTGCACCAATTTGATGCTTCTCTGGGGTGGATTTCAGAGTTGCAATTAATTGAAAATGTTTAGCTTCTTTTTATTATAAATATGTAGTGTACTTTATTTAGATTAGTTTTCGATTTATATATAAATCGGAAGATAGAATACTAAACGAACTTAACAGAACGCACCTATTATTTTATTTCAATTAAATTTAGACTACTACATAACTATAGATTGGCATTGTTATAAGAAATATTATGCGAAAACTCTGTACATTGTAGGAAATATCTGAATTATATTACTACTTCTCTATGGCTGATTTTAGAATTAAAAAGTTGAAAATGTTCAGCTTGTTATAAATTTATAAATTTGTATGTAGTAAGGAAGTGACAACTCATTCCATGATTAAAAAAAAATCTTTTGAAGTTTAGCTTCAGTCAGCCAATGAAAATAAATTTTTACAATTATAAGACAAAACTAAAAGTATACACTATAATTTAAATATTTTAATTAAATTTGTACTACCACTAAAATATAGATGGCGTTCTTTCTAATAAATCAGGAAACTCTGTACTGCTCTTGGGAGGATTTTCAAAGATTGAAGGTAATTCAAACCTTAATACCAATAAGTAACCCATTAGTCAAAATTTGGTAATTTTTCAGACGATTTTTTGATGATAAGTCAGTCACATTTTTAGTAAATAAGAAGTAGGAATGTTAAAATAAAAAAACTGTAGAAAGTACCTCTGGGATTGCTTCGGCACTTTAAAGTTGGGTTTGTCTTTAAAAATAATCGTTTAATATGGTTCGAAATTACATAAAGAATACCAAACGTTCTCGTATTGATTTCTAATGGTGCGTGTGGCCTTGAGTCGTCAAAGTCCGGCGCAAGAAAATAGAGCCTTAAAAGGCAAACAAAAATAAAATAGAACCTTTAGAGGATCTGAATTTCAACCAGAGTCGTCAAAGTCCGGCCCTATCAAATGCCGAAGCTACCCCGGGTAGGGGCACATTCGTCAAGATTGATTTTTTTTTACAAAAGTGTAAACCTTTTTAACTAATACTAATAAATTATATGTTTTTGGTACTAGTTTTTATAATTAAGTATCAGAGGACAATAACGTTTTATATATCTGCTGAATAAGCACTGAAATCTAGAGCTCTAAAAAGAGTTTGAGAGTACGTAAAATATTGA
>NW_026876308.1:0-19501 GCF_032173495.1 Musca vetustissima
TTTTAGGACAATCCCAGTGGCTCTATTGAAGCGGGTGAGAGGAGTTATCGACATTATGTATGGTAAAGAGGGGAGACAACACAGTAGATAATATAATAATGCCGAAAAATAAAAAAAAACTCCTGTATAAACAACGAAGTATGGGGGAATTGTAATTGAATCACAACAAATGTTGCTATAGCTCAAAAGATATTTCAGCAAAACTCCAAAAAAATTGACAACAAATTTTAAAATATCGCAAATGTCTATGTTAAATAGTACAAAGTGAAGACAATTTTGAAGAATTTCTTCGCTATGCCAAACTACTTTAAAAATACCAGAAGTTTTTTTTTTCTTTTTCAAATTTCCTCAAATTAAACAAAATATACCAATGAGGAGGTGAATGCAAATAATAGGGTGCGGTTGTCCAAAAAGCAAACAAGAATATATACACTGAGCAAAATTAATGTTTAAAAACGCAAGTAATTTTGCTTGGATATATGTAACAACGGCCGATTGTAGGGTGCAAATATCCAAAATATGTAGATAATTCTACAACAAGATTTCAAATATACAAAGTCATGGAGTAAAACACCACTACAATGAATAAAATTTGCCAAACTAATAGGAAAAACAAGTATTTCCTTACTCCGAATAATGTATGAAAATACCAAGTGTAGGGTGCAATAGTCCAAAAAATGCTGAAAGCCTTCCAAAATGACTAATGTGCAATGCTTTGAATTGAAAACAACATCAAAAAGGGAGATATATTCAAAAAATTAATATTTTTCACAAGCACTTTTTTATGCTCCGATTGTGTGCAATAGCTGCCGAATGTAGGGTGCAAATGTCCAAAAATCTAAAAAACCCTACTACCAATCAGTATTTATTTAAAATAATTCAAAAATATTGTTTAATATAATTATTTTTGAAAATGCACAATTTTTGTCGCTTGGTACCACTGTGCTGTAGTGTGGTGAATAACGAATATCACACAAAACGGAATAAAACACAAGCGACGCTAGCAGCGAAATGTCTATGCGTAAGCAGCTACGCACGCACACGACGCGAGAAATGATCCAACAGTGAGAGGTGGAGTCGGCAACAATTGTTGGTGTATTTTCTGTTATACCAAGGTGACGCTAGAAATAGGCGCGTGGAATACACGTGTGTTGTTATTGCAAAATGAGAAGGCAAATTCTGCAGTGAGAACTTACCAACGTTAGAACAATAATAACAACAGAAGTATGTTTGGTTGGTGATGGATCGATAAAACAAATAAACCAAAAAACAAGATGTACTGTGGACTGTGAGGGTGATTGTTGTTATTGTTTATTTAGTAATGCAAATTCTCTGAGGTTTAGAATAGAAAAATAACAACAACAGCGAATCGTTTGGTTGGCGAATAATGCAACAACAAATAAACCAAACGAAAAATGAGAAGAGAAGAGTTTTGTATGTTCTTATTGCAAATATTACAAATTAATTTCTCTGTTAGAAGAGACGAGGGGGAGATAACAACGCGACAAATTTGTTTGGTTGGTGAGAATTAAAACAACAAATAAACCAAACGAACAAGTTGTTGGGAGATGATGTGTGTTGTTAGTGAAAATGATAAATAGAGAAAGATCGAATATCTTTGATAGGTTAGGGGGAAAAACAACAAGAAAACCAAATTAGCAATATGTGAAGTTGTACTGCAAATAGTCGAATGGAAATAATGTGTGTTGTTATTGCAATATTAGGTGTGTCTGGTTACTTTTCCAGTAACATTTATTCAGTAAGTTCTAGTTCAGAGAGTAAGCCGTTTTTACTCTCTTTTGCGATAGTACTGAGAAAAGTAAACGGACAACATTTAGTAAGATTTAGCAAATAAACAGCTGATTCAAGAAAACATTTGATTTGCGCCAAAATAAACAAACAAACAAAGAACTTGAACTTTGATATTAAAAAAATGTTTTGAATAATTTTTGTGTTTGGTCACAAGACAGCTGATCTCAAAATGGCTGAGTTTGCAAAATCTTACTGAATAAAATTCTTTCAGTAAACTCCAGTACGATTGTTGTTGTTGAACTGTCAAACTTGCTCTCTCACTTGACTCTCTTTTACTGGATTTTTGGGTAAACAGACAACATTTGGTAACAATTGTTACCAAATATCGAGTAAACAGACAGAGCTATTATTTCGAATTCTCACTGAAGGATTTTTAAAGGAGAATCGATGAACAAATATAAAACGACGTAGGGTGATTAGTACAAGGCGATAGAATGCAAATATTTTGTATGGGAGAAAGTATGTATTAAAAAAGGAGTGGTAGTGTAAGTCGACTAAAACGACTTAAATTGCACAAGAAATGAGAACGGGTGATGTGTGTTGCTATGGTGTGATTAAAAATAAGCAATTTAGCGCAAATTAAATAGCCACAACACGGAATAATTCTCCAACGATCAACAATGCTTTTTATGACCACTACACTAGAAACAAATGTGGACTGTATTTTTGGTGAATAGGTGCACGATTGAAAGCACGCGCGTAGGGATTACTGGAAGCCGACCAATGCCAATTCAATTTCGATAGAAATTGGCAAACAAACAAGAAGGCTAACACCCGCGGTAGCTCACTTTTAACGAAATCTGAATTTACGTACCTGGGGTTAGTATGGTGTTTTGTTGATGTGGTGATGAGATGAGAGGTGATATATTCCAATGTTTTCTCCAAAGAATAATAAAATACGGCTTCTGTCCGTGCAAACAACAACTGGTTAAGATCCGGCTCGAAGGACCAAATGTTTAGGAGGCGGGAGAGCTAAAAAAGGGAGATCGGCAACAAAAAGGCAATGTTTCTCATCCGGCTCGTACGGACCAAATGTTTAGGCGATGAGTCTGCACTACTCCTCGCCGTGTTGATGTCGGGTGGGGGGTGATTAATTTATTAACTCTGGGGAGCGGGGTGAAGCGACAACAAGAGAACTCCCAAGCAGTTAATGGTGTATGGAAAAGAAATTGCAAAGAAAATAAAACACAAGGATTATTAGGTTAAATATCTTGGATTTATTGGTGGTTCTTTCTTTTCGAGAGTAACAACAAAATTACCTTTGTAATTTGGTAGATAAGCGTAGACGTTATGCGTAGACAAGTTAACTCTAAGGAGGTTGGTCGACAAGTGAACGCTGTGGTTCATGCAATCGCAGAGGATTGCGGTGATCGCTGAGGATCGATTGTCGTTTACTACTACATTAACATATTCCAATGGGAGAAAAGTGTCGAGCAAGGAGAGCAAACCAGCAACAACCACCGCTCGGTGGCATCTGTTGAGGCGAACCAGTTTTTTATTGTCTCTATCGATTTGTGACTAAGCTATTCATTTCATGGTCTTTGTGTCAAAGTAAAACTAGAAGCCAACAAAATGGGGACTACGTGTCTTATGTATCTTTTTAACTGCATGTGCCTTTAAATTATGCTTATATTTTGAAGCTCGATTTTGAGTGTTTTTTTTAATTTTACTTCTAACTTTAATACGCAAAAAAGGAATTATAAGATTATTGTAGTCGCGAATCTGGGTAATTTAACATATATATTGTGCACAGCTTCAGAGTAATACTCATCCAAAGGTGAAAATTTTGTGCGATCAAATTTCATAAAAACCTATTCTTCGGGCCAAATTTTTAGATCTGTCAACTGAATGACATGGGTACCCGCGATCAGTAAGGTTTTTTTACGTTTTGGATGATATAAAATCTTCTTCGTGAAAATCCATCTACTAGAACGGCGGGAACTGGCCTTCCAAAAACACGAAATTTGGCAAAAAAAAAATGTTTTTGAAAATATCGCGGATTTGATTGCATTTTCTGTCGATCATTTCCGTTTCAATAAATGGCCTGACACGGATTTTGAACCTTTTCGAAAACAGAATTTTAAAAACTTCAGCCGAGAGATGTACCCAATTTATTTAAAAAAATAGTTTCATCCATGGTTCTTAATGGACCGCATTGAAATCGGTATAGATCGATGAATTTTTTAGGGTGCACACCGAAATCGGATGCGCGTTAATGGCATATTGAGTTTTCGGAAATTATTCGGGTTTTGCGAGTTTTTGGGTACTTCAATGCAACATGTAGTACATCTTAGCCGTCAAATGACATTTGAATTGGAAGATAAACTTCAGTACTTCCTGAAAACCGCATGCGCATCGAATGGTTTTGAGGATTACGCGATTTAGATGCAATTTAAAATGCAGATTTAAACATGTTTAAAATATTTATTATATTATACTTATAAGAATTTGTTTTATAGTATCTACGATGTAAGGTGGATTCTTTGTAATTATATATAAATTGGCCATTAAATTGTAATTGGGCTTCAATTACAAAGTAAATAAAGACAAATTAAATTAAAAAAAATTATTAGTAGTGTTTGGCGGGTTATTTGGGATACCATTTGTATTTTGTTTTTGCAAAATAGTCAGGCTTAATCCCAGTTTGTTGTTTTTATAAAAAACAACTATTTATTAGTGGGGAATGTATGGCATTGTCCGCCGAGGGGTAAGGCAGGGAAGACTATAGTTTCGGCTCTCGCCACTGATCCTCATCAGTTCCCTTAGTTTTTTGTTGGGATATTCTCCCCAGAAGCTATTAATAGCTACTTTACAAAAAAAACCTTTCAAACCCAAATGTCTCTTGTGACAATTCGAAGTTCTTACGTTACCAGCGATACGACCCCAATGAGAAGTTCGTTTCGTTGGCGCCTGACTTCGTGGTCAACAAGGCATTTACAGACAACTACAATACATTTCCCACTGCTATGTGTCGTCACTTTGTGACGAATGCACATAACGTTGTTGTTGGTATTGCTACTTAAGCAATAAACCAACCAGTATGACCGTGCCTCGTCTACAACTTCAGTAGTGTTTGGCGGGTTATTTGGGATACCATTTGTATTTTGTTTTTGCAAAATAGTCAGGCTTAATCCCATTTTGTTGTTTTTATAAAAAACAACTATTTATTAGTGGGGAATGTATGGCATTGGCAAAATACAAATGGTATCCCAAATAACCCGCCAAACATTACTGAAGTTGTAGACGAGGCACGGTCATACTGGTTGGTTTATTGCTTAAGTAGCAATACCAACAACAACGTTATGTGCATTCGTTACAAAGTGACGACACATAGCAGTGGGAAATGTATTGTAGTTGTCTGTAAATGCCTTGTTGACCACGAAGTCAGGCGCCAACGAAACGAACTTCTCATTGGGGTCGTATCGCTGGTAACGTAAGAACTTTGAATTGTCACAAGAGACATTTGGGTTTGAAAGGTTTTTTGTAAAGAAGCTATTAATAGCTTCTGGGGAGAATATCCCAACAAAAAACTAAGGGAACTGAAGAGGATCAGTGGCGAGATCCGAAACTATAGTCTTCCCTGCCTTACCCCTCGGCGGACAATGCCACACATTCCCCACTAATAAATAGTTGTTTTTTTATAAAAACAACAAACTGGGATTAAGCCTGACTATTTTGCAAAAACAAAAAAAAATTATATATATTTATAATATAGTTTTTTTACATTTATTCCTATTTATTGAACCCCATACTTTATCCGAATGGTCTTGCTACAATCCGCTAGGTGTATACTTATACACAAGAAGTGATTATTTTTATATATGTAATTTTTTCGTTGAAATTCGGGTAAAATAGAAGAATAACCCCAAAGTTTGTTTCTGAAATTTCTTGTAAAAAAAACTAAAAAATAAATATGATGACATTATTTCTTCGAACCAAAAACAAACAATTTTCCTCAATATCTTGTTTTATTGTCGCTGTAATTTACAAACCGCTACAAAGACTAGTGTGTTTTTTATATTATTTGATCCATCATGGTGTTTAGATTAAATAGATATATTTAAATAAATTTTCAGGTTGATTCATGTCAATAATATAATGAAAATATTGACGTATCTCCTATATTTTTATTATTTTTCTCATATTTCGCAAAGATGTGCAACTTTTTCACAATTATTATAATATATTCATATTCTTTTTTTACGAAGGGAGATATATATCAACGTTTTTGGTCAATATAGTAAATCGCGTAATTTTAAGAAATTTTTCTTATGCCCAACATTAAAACCGGGTGGCGTAGGGGATGATAGATACCAAGCAACGGCTCTGATTAGCTTTAACATGGCGAAGCCCAGGCTTATCTTGGTCCCTCTTTCATCTCAATTGTGGACACTGACCTCCCCGCGGTGCCACCTGGGGAGCTATTCTCATCACCCGATGAAATAGTGAGCTAATAT
This sequence comes from Musca vetustissima, assembly GCF_032173495.1. NCBI lineage: Eukaryota > Metazoa > Arthropoda > Insecta > Diptera > Muscidae > Musca > Musca vetustissima. Next base: position 6,270 of record NW_026876308.1, read on the forward strand.
GTGCCGCGAGTTCACCCATAAGAACTATAAAAAAATGGGTTGAGGCGTCGGGTTAGTTGCCCACTCTCGGAAAACCCAACCTACTATGAAAAAGCAAAGAAAAAGAAAACCAAACCCCCCTAATGTTGACGACCCCCGCAAACGTATAAAGGACCACGATCTGCGAATCTGCACTTGGAATGTGCGCACGCTATACAGAACAGGGGCAGTGTTCGCTTTGGCGGATATACTCAAGAAGTACAAAGCCGATATTATTGCCTTACAGGAAATGCGATGGAAAGGGACAGGCGTAAGTAAATCAGACGATTACGCCCTGTATTATAGCTGCCATGAAACGAGACATGAATTTGGCTGCGGATTTATGGTTAACAGGAGAATAAAAGACCTTGTCTCCAGATTCACTCCAGTAGATGAGCGAATTGCTATAATCCGTATAAAAGCGAAGTTCTTTTACATCAGTCTAATTTGCGCCCATGCTCCGACCGAAGATAAAGATGAACAGACCAAAGATATATTTTATGAGCGCCTAGAAACAGCATATGACCGTTGCCCTGGCCATGACATTAAAATTCTGCTAGGAGATTTTAATGCAAAAATCGGAAGGGAAAATATCTTTGGCCCCACCGTCGGAAAATTCAGCCTTCATGAAGAAACATCCGACAACGGCATGAGGTTGATTGACTTCGCGGCAGCAAAAAACATGGTAGTTAGCAGCACCAGATTCAAGCATCTCGATATACACAAGGCCACCTGGATTTCTCCTGATCAAGTAACGAGAAATCAAATTGATCATGTTGTGATAGACGGAAGGCATGCATCCAGTGTTTTAGACGTCCGATCGATCCGAGGAGCGAATATCGATTCGGACCATTACCTTGTGGCAGCCAAGGTACGCACCCGTCTAAATGTTGCAGCAAAGGTGCGATCTAATACAACACGGAAACTCGACGTCGAAAAGCTGCAAACACAACAGGTAGCCGAGGCCTACTCCGCTCAACTTACCCATCTGCTTGAAGAAAGCACTTCTTGTCCCGATAATAGTATAGAAGCACAATGGCAAAGAATTGCCCACTCCCTACAAACTGCAGCAAAAAGAACAATTGGGTACCAAAAACCACCACCAAGAAACCCATGGTACGATCAGGAGTGTCGTATTGCTACTGATGTGAAAAACGCAGCGTATAGGGCAACCCTGCAGACAGTAGCAACACGTAACGTGATGGAGAATTATCGGGAGAAAAGGAGAGAGGAGAAACGTGTTTTCAGAAAAAAGAAGAAAGAACAAGAAAAACGTGAGCGTGAGCAAATCGAGATGTACAGGAGTCAGAATGAAGTCCGGAAATTTTACCAACGAGTAAAACACCAAACCGAAGGCTTTGGTGCAGGCACATCCTCCTGTAGAGATGAAGAAGGAAACCTGGTGACAGATACAGACAGCGTGTTGAGGATCTGGAAGGAGCATTTCGAAAAGCTGCTAGTATCAAATAGTGGCGATGAAGAAGATACCCCAGAACCAATAGGAGATGATGGTATAGAGTGTATACCACCTAGCCAAGATGAGGTCATAAAAGCAATTAATCGGCTCAAGAACAACAAAGCAGCAGGAGCCGATGGGTTACCAGCCGAACTATTCAAGACTGGTGGCCAGATGCTGGTCAGGAGCATGCACCAGCTGATTAACACAATTTGGCTAGATGAATGCATGCCCAATGATTGGAACCTCAGCATCCTGTGTCCCGTGCACAAAAAAGGAGACAAGACGATATGTGCCAACTATAGAGGAATAAGTCTCCTTCCCATCGCATATAAAGTGCTATCAAGTGTGCTGTGTGAACGATTGAAGCCAATGGTCAATGACATCATCGGACCATACCAATGCGGCTTCAGACCTGGCAAATCGACCATAGACCAGATTTTCACTCTGCGCCAAATCCTGGAAAAGACCCACGAAAAACACATCGACACATATCACCTATTTGTCGACTATAAAGCCGCATTCGACAGCCCTATCCGTTCAGAGGTGTTTAAAGCCATGTCTGCGTTCGGCATTCCTGCAAAATTAATACGGCTATGCAGGATAACATTAAGTGGCACAAGGTCAGCCGTTAAAGTAGGAAAGGACCTATCGGAGCCCTTCACTACCGAACGAGGATTCAGACAAGGTGACAGTTTGTCGTGTGATCTTTTTAACATCCTACTAGAAAAGGTCATACGAAATGCAAAGGTGAACAGAAATGGCACTCTGTACACCAAACAACACCAGTTACTCGCCTACGCCGATGACATCGATATAATGGGTCGAACATTGCGAGCGGTAACAGCCACCTTTGAACAAATTGAAAAGGAGTCTGCCAAAGTGGGTCTGGCAGTAAACGGCGAGAAGACCAAGCTGATGGTATCAACGCGCAAGACGTCCAGTAGACTCGGACCAACTGTGGAACTTGAGAACTACAGCTTCGAGGTAGTTAAAGACTTTATATACCTTGGTACCGCCATAAATAAAACGAATGATATCAGTTTTGAAATTCGGAGAAGGATTGTGATGGCCAACAGATGCTACTATGGTCTAAGTAAGCAGTTTAGAAACAAGGCCACCTCTCGCCAGACCAAACTCACACTTTACAAGACGCTGATACTACCCGTGCTATTATATGGATCAGAAGCATGGGTACTTGCGCAAGCAGATGAGGCAGCTCTTGGGGTGTTTGAGAGAAAAATTCTCCGAAAGATCTACGGGCCGATCTGCGTCGACGGTGAATATCGGCGTCGAATGAACCACGAGCTCTACAATTTATACGCAGACATCGACATAGTCAGTCGTATTGAGCTGCAGCGACTACGGTGGCTAGGCCATGTTGTGCGGATGAATGAAGAAGCCCCAGCTCAAAAGGCATATAAAAATGAGCCTACGGATGGTTCCCGTAGAAGGGGAAGGCCACGAATTAGATGGAAAGACCAAGTAGAAAACAACATCCTGGAACGTAACATTTTTCTCTATATGTGTACCAAAAATCATTGATGTACCACGTACCATGCATCAGATACAACAACAAATATTTTACAAAAACAACATTGTTGTTATAGAAATTAAATTGTCATGCTGACAATTAGTTTTTGTCAAAAATGAACAAAAACTAATATTTACTTGTTTTAATTTTTTCTCAACAAATAATATATGAGGAATTGAAATCTTTTGTTTTTGAAATTTTACCACATCCTGCCCGTTGCTCCTATATATATATATATATATATACTAGCGGGCCCGGCAAACGTTGTCTTGCCTAACAATATTTTTGATGTATAATTTTCGGCATTTTAGGTTGTTTTTATACCCACCATCATAAGGTGAATTGTATATATTTTTGTAACATCTTGGTATTTATCAGAGCACACATAGGGTAACATTACAAAACTGAATTTGATGTTTATGAGTGAGTTTTGTTGCTCCCTCCACGATTTAAGATATAAATTTTATATTTGCACATACATTTGTACTACTCATAAAATGGCCTAGCGTTGTCCTGCCCCTGTATTCTGTAACTTTTTAACAACATTCGATATTGTCTATTTTACAACAATTTCATTTGTTTGGTTTATTGTTTTTACAATAACAAAAGAAATTTAAACAATATCGAATGTTGTTAAAAGTTACAGAATAGGCCTACTGGTGAAACACGACACCTCCCCTGTTGGCCAATTCTGGCCAATTGCTATCTTCAAACGGTACAGTTGTAGGCAGTAGAGATCAGAATTTAGAGTTTGGCCATATGAAAGCAACTCATAATAAATAATCCCACTCCAGTCCCACCAAATGCATAGCAGAACCTTCCTGGTCGTTAGGCCTGGTTTGGTCACCGTTTGAGGCGCTTTACCGCTCTTTGACCACGATCGTTTTTGCATAGGGTTATCGTATGTGATCCATTTCTCATTTCCAGTCACCATCCGTTTATAAAAATAAGAGTATCTCATTCCGTTTGGTCAAGGCTTCGCAGATGGAAATTCGATCCATTCCATTTTTTTCTGTTAATTGGTGAGGCACCCAACCATTGAGCTTATTTTTGAATCCAGCTTTGTGTGAATGGCTTAATTTTTAGCTCCTGGACGATGTTACGACATGCCTGTAAAATTCGATCGTTCCACCGGTCTAATGGATTTCTTTTTCCCAAACCTAATATTAGGGATACTTATTGGGAAGAAATTCTCCCTAATTAGAATTTTCCATATTGACTCAAGTATTCGGATATACCCATCTAACGGAATCCCTTAATATTCGGTATTTGGCTGCAATGTTATGTTCGCCCAAGCTTTCAAATATCCCCCATGTAATAGTAATCCACCTTTTTCGATACTGTGGGGGATTTCGGCACGTTTGGTTGTATATTTGGTAGAATGAATCGTACTGAAATTGTCAATATTGGTTAAATCTTTGAGGTACCCACAATATTCGGTACTTTGAGGAGTTCGGTATTTTAGGGAGTGCTTCAGCCGAAGTGCTGTAATGTTTTATTTTGGATGAAGAAAACCTGTTTACAAAAAATTATCAATATTGGTGCAAATTGGTCCGGGTAGCCCCATATAATGATATACTCTTATTGTTCGGTATTTTCTCATGTGGTATTAGTATATATCCATACCCATTGTAGTATCGTATATCATTCATATCATATATAATTCCGTGATATTGAAAGGGTAAAACACATTTGGGGAAACATTTCAGGACCAAGTTTTGTATAGCTCCTACTTACGGGTCCCGCACCATTTTCGGTTTTGTAAAGAATTTGACGGAATGGATGGATCATGGATTTGGCTTAATGCAATAAAAAGGCGCCATACATATTTCCTGTTTAATTTTCAGTATGTTGAAGTTCTTACCCCCCGTTTTTCAATCTACTACACATACTGTGTAACATAGTCCTCATATAAATGTCCCGGCCGATTTACATTAGGAAGTACAAAAGTTCGATCTTAACAACGATTTTTCATGGTATTAAATATATTGGTAGTTGACATATTGAGGTAACATCATGAGACTCTTTGTTATAACAAATGCTTTTTATAGTTGTTCTCTTTCAATATGAACTTAATTTTCTCTGTGATACACATATGCGATTAAAGACATTGACCAACGATTAGGCATATAACCACCATATAATGGCACATTTTAGGTACTTCAATAACAACATGTTCCTATTATTATTTTCAAGAAGAATAATCTAGGGCACGTGTCTTAGAATCAGAACTCTTTCTGAATCTTCAGATTTTCATCCTTGCATTTGTTCCAAAATGTACGTGAATTTTATGGAAAACGTGTACATACAATGATCGCGAATTCATCTCAATTATTGTTTTGCATTCTCAGAAAAAAAGTTTCGTTACAATGCCAATTGAATAAAATTTTCAATATTTGACAAATGAATATTTTTTTCATAGTATTGTTTTTCATAATATTTTTTTCATAATATTTTTTCTTTTTTGCAAATTTTTCGCGATTTTTAAATTTTTCTCACCTTTTAAACCTTCCCTGAAGCTCTACGAATATTTTAAGACTAAGATAAGAAAAATCCGTTCAGCCGTTCTCGAGTTTTAGCGAGACTAACGAACAGCAATTCATTTTTATATATATAAGATATATATAGCATTTCCACATTAAATGAAACCTTTTACAAATTAAATGAACCCTTTTCCAAATTAAATGAAACCTTTTCCAAATTAAATGAAACCTTTTCCAAATTAAATGAAACCTTTTCCAAATTAAATGAAACCTTTTCCAATTGAAATGAAACCTGTTACAAATAGAATGAAACCTTTTCCAATTGAAATGAAACCTTTTACAAATAGAATGAAACTTTTTCCAAATTAAATGAAACCTTTATTCTTATCTAAGGAAATATAATATTTGCAGTAATTTTAAACCAATATTTGAAAATTAAATCAAAGAATATTAACAACTATAGTTGTATGGCTATGTAATTAACATAAATATTCTTTAATTCGGTGTGATTTCATTTAATATCTTTACTACATAAAACTAAATAAATAGTAATACAAACTGGGGTATTTCTTGACATTTTAATAAATAAATATTTAAGAACAAGAATTGAATACCCGGTCCTAAATGCGAAATACATATTTGACTTAATAAATTGTTGATGATACGGTAACTGCTTATCTTAATGAAGGGGTTCCCGACTTGCAGCTTGTGGGATTTTCAAAACCATGTCCATAACGTAGTTAGAACAATCTTGTTATGTTCCATTGAAACGTCAAACAGCTCAGCTCTTGGACATAATTTTATTTTTGAAAATGCATTTTCGATTGGATTTAGCATTGGAGAATAAGGCGGTAAGAATTTAAGGTTGAATCTTTTGGATTCAATCAAATTTTTTATGTCATGTCGCTTGTGTATTTGAGCGTTATTTTCCAACTCCGGATTGATTTTCTCAAAAAAAAAAAAAAAAATTCTATAAATAATTTAAATCTGTCTGCATTGACACTGGAATTAGAAACGATTTTGTGATGTACAACTCCCGCGTTGTTTATTGCTGCAATTATAGTGACATTACGACCTCTGACCGTAGGCAACACAATGTGTGCTCTTGTTCCTTGTCTTGAACGGGCTTGGGTTCTTCGTATGTGAATATTAAATCCACACTCATCAATGAATATTAATTTTTCTCCTTGTTGGGGTATCCATTTTGTAAAGTCTTGAGCATATTTTTGTCTCAAGCCTAATGTTCTGGAGTCATTCTTTCGTTCTATTTCAATAGAGGCCATCTTAAACGTAATTTTTAATTTCCGTAATCTATATTCTATGCAGCTTGTGGAAATATGTATATCATTTTCTCTCAACAGTTTAGTTTTTATGGCTTTGAGGGTAATTCCAGGTTGACTTTCTATATAGAACTCTTTCAGACTTTAAACTTGTGGTGTCAACAACTTAGTTCTATTTCCTCCACGCTTATTTTCCTACAATGTTCCAAAATTTTGTTTGTATCTTCTTATAAATGTTTTTTTCGGGATTTATGTTTATGCAAGTCGGGAACCCCTTCATTAAGATAAGCAGTTACCGTATCATCAACAATGTATTAAGTCAAATATGTATTTCGCATTTAGGGCCGGGTATTCAATTCCTGTTCTTAAATATTTATTTATTAAAATGTCAAGAAATACCCCAGTTTGTATTACTATTTATTTAGTTTTATGTAGTAAAGATATTAAATGAAATCACACCGAATTAAAGAATATTTATGTTAATTACATACAACTATACTTGTTAATATTCTTTGATTTAATTTTCAAATATTGGTTTAAAATTAGTGCAAATATTATATTTCCTTAGATAAGAATAAAGGTTTCATTTAATTTGGAAAAAGTTTCATTCTATTTGTAAAAGGTTTCATTTCAATTGGAAAAGGTTTCATTCTATTTGTAAAAGGTTTCATTTCAATTGGAAAAGGTTTCATTTAATTTGGAAAAGGTTTCATTTAATTTGGAAAAGGTTTCATTTAATTTGGAAAAGGGTTCATTTAATTTGTAAAAGGTTTCATTTAATGTGGAAATGCTATATATAGGCAATATTGCCAATTTTTTAATATTCCATTTTCAAAAAATCAGTTTTTTTGTTTTTGTGGCACATCAATGATTTTTGGTACACATATAGAGAAAATTGTTCTGACTCCGAAACCGTTCGCGATCAAAATTTTTGGTTGATGCGCGCAAAAGTTATCGAGGTTTTAATTTTGGGCATAAGAAAAAAATCTTAAAATTACGCCGTTTATTATATTGACCAAAAACGTTGATATATATCTTCCTCCGTAAAATAAGAATATGAATATATTATAATAATCACGATAAAGTTGCACATATTCGCAAAATATGAGAAAAATACAAAATATATAGCAGATTACATCAATATTTTCAATATATTAATGACATACACACACCTAAAAAATAATTTATAAATATCTACCTAATCTAAACATCATGATGAATCAAATTATATCAAAATCACACAAGTCCGTGTAGCGGTTTCTAAATCAAAGCGACAACAAAACAAGATATTGAGGAAAAATATTTGTTTTTGGTTCGAAAAAATAATGTCATCATATTTATTTTTTTAATTGTATACATGGTACAATTATAAAAGGTAACAGCAAATCCCAGCTGATTTGATTCCAACGTAATACTAGTGTCAATATGAATTTGACAAATTATGTTTTTAAAAATCACCCAACAGGAAAATTGGGAACGCATACAATTTGTAATTGTTCTTTTTTAATGTGCTCCCGTATTCAATTTACTCAATCTGACCGAAGGGAAAGTTTGAGGAAGCAAATCTTTCTTCAAGGAATAACTCGCTATTCCCAGCATTTTCATATGTGTTACACATATACATGGCAATGGATCAATTAAAGGAAATATGTGGAAGCGATAGAAATATAAATTTGATAGATTTTCATTCAAGTTTTTCAATTTTTATTTTGAGGATTCGAAAATATTTAATTTTCAAAATAAAAATAATTTGATGATAATTTGTTTGTTTGTTTACATTTTTCTGTCAAATGGTTTGACACTAGTAGAACTTACAAAAACAATTCTCCGTGTGGTTGTTGTATCGTTTTTTGTACAACAACACTTGCTGTTACCTTCTATTATTATACCATGAATTGTATACAAGAAATTTCAGAAAAAAATGTTGGGGTTATTCTGCTATTTTACCCGAATTTCGCCAAAAATTGACATATATAATAATCACTTTTTGTGTATAAGTATACGCCTTGCGGATTAAATCCGATAAATCCGATAAAATAATATTATGAAATATACATTTTAAATTGCGTGTAAATCGCGTAATTCTCAAAATCATTTGATGCGCATGCGGTTTCCAGGAAGTACTGAAGTTTATCTTCCAATCCATATATATTTTGCGAAATTTCATTTGACGGCTAAGATGTGCCACATGTTACATTGAAGTACCCAAAAAATCGTAAAACGCGATTAATTTCCGAAAACTCCATATGCCATTATCGTGCATCCGATTTCGGTGTGCACCCTAAAAAAATACATCGATCTATACCGATTTCAATGTGGTCCATTAAGAACCATGGATGTGCCAGATCACACTATTTTTGAGGTAAATTGCGTCTAAATCGCGTAATTCTCAAAATCATTTGATGCGCATGCGGTTTCCAGGAAGTACTGAAGTTTATCTTCCAATCCATATATATTTTGCGAAATTTCATTTGACGGCTAAGATGTGCCACATGTTACATTGAAGTACCCAAAAAATCGTAAAACGCGATTAATTTCCGAAAACTCCATATGCCATTAACGCGCATCCGATTTCGGTGTGCACCCTAAAAAATACATCGATCTATACCATTTCAATGTGGTCCATTAAGAACCATGGATGTGCCAGATCACACTATTTTTGAGGTAAATTGCGTCTAAATCGCGTAATTCTCAAAATCATTTGATGCGCATGCGGTTTCCAGGAAGTACTGAAGTTTATCTTCCAATCCATATATATTTTGCTAAATTTCATTTGACGGATAAGATGTGCCACACGTTACATTGAAGTACCCAAAAAATCGTAAAACGCGAATAATTTCCGAAAACTCCATATGCCATTAACGCGCATCCGATTTCGGTGTGCACCCTAAAAAATACATCGATCTATACCATTTCAATGTGGTCCATTAAGAACCATGGATGTGCCAGCACAATCTATTTTTGAGATAAATTGGATACATCTCTCTTTCGGCTGAAGTTTTTAAAGTTCTCTTTTCGAAAAAGATCAAAATCCGTATGAAGTCATTTATTGAAGTGGAAATGATGTACAGAAAACGCAAGTAAATCCGCGATATTTTCAAAAACATTTTTTGCCAAATTTCGTGTTTTTGGAAGGCCAATTCCCGCCGTTCTAGTAGATGGATTTTCACGAAGAAGATTTTATATCATCCGAAACGTAAAAAACCTTATTGATCGCGGGTACAGATCTAAAAATTTGGCCCGAAAAATAGGTTTTTTTAGAAATTTGATCGCACAAAATTCGCACCTTCGGATGAGTATTACTCTGAAGCTGTACATACTACATACACAAAATACATATCAAATTACGCAGATTCGCGACTACAATAATCTTATAATCGGTTTTTATAAATTCCTGTTTGCGTATTAAAGCTTGAAGTAAAATTAAAAAAACACTCAAAATCGAGCTTCAAAATGTCAGCATCATTTAAAGGTAGATGCAGTTAAATTTTTGAAAAATGATACATAAGGGTCGTAGTCCCCATTTTGTTGGCTTCTAGTTTTATTTTGACACGAAGACCGTGCAATGAGTGGCTTAGTCACAAATCGATAGAGAACATAAAAAACTGGTTCGCCTCAACCTGTTTTTACACATTTTTTACATTAAAGTAGACACAGCTTCCACCAAAATAAAGTTTGGAGGTCAATATCATGAACAGTTTGCAACGACAGATCAATTAACCCAATAGGGGAGACTGGGGCACCTTCGGCACTTTTTTTTTAGAGCTCTATATCTCAGTACTTATTCAACATATATAAAAACTTTATGGCTGATTATTGTCCTCTGACTCTTAATTATAAAAAATAGTACCAAAAAGATATAAAAAAATAGTATTAGTTAAAAAATTTTACAGTTTTGTAAAAAAAGTCAAATTTGCCGAATGTGCCCCAACCCGGGGTAGCTTCGGCATTTGATGGGGCACATTCGGCACCATAGTCATAGCCGGGTAATTGTCATCGCTATCAGACTGGTTGAAATTCTGATCCTCTAAAGGCTCTATTTGGTTTTAATAATGTTAATAATAATGTTTGAATTATAGGGCTTTATTTTCTAGCGGCGGACGTTTACATCTCAAGGTCGCACACACCATCAGAAATAGGGGTTTTCTATCGCATTTTCGTCAATACAAACACGTTTGATCTTAAATATGCAATTTCGAGCCATATTAAAGGATTAGTTTTAAAGACAAACTCAAAAACATTTTAAGGAAATAATATTGCACAATCTGTATATGGCCGAATGTGCCCCATTGTAAAATGCCGAATGTACCCCGAATGTACTTTTTATAGTTTTTTTCATTTTTTTCGATCAGATTTCTAAAACATTATATTTTTAAATATTTTTATAATAATACACATCGTAGTTAACCACTTTTTAATAATATTGTCTTAAAAATTTTAAAAGTTTTATACACGAAATACTTACGAAATGGGATTGAAATATTACAGAAACATCTATAAAAATACAAAAACCTGTGTATCTAAATAAGCTTATTAGCTAGAAATTTCAAACTTTGTGTCAGTTATTTATTTCGATATTCGATACCTATGTATCGAAAATAGTGATGTACGGTGAGAGCTTCATATCGAAAACGCGATTGCCGAAGGTGCCCCGATGCCGAAGGTGCCCCAGTCTCCCCTACTATTCACTTTTTTTCATATACTTAAGTAGTTCCCGAGTTATAAAGGGGTGAACCTCCGCTTCAGCTATGTTAAAAAATTGGCAATATTGCCCATATATTTATTTATTTAAATGTGGCTTCCAAATCAGCCCTTCTCAGTGGAAAAGTTTTGTGCCATAAATCGCCGCTCAAAGACCATAATGAAGATTGTGTTACGTAGCCAGTATACCAATATTGTCTTAAGCGTATGTGAAATTCTTGGGCCGAGGTACGGCTTTTCAATATAAATAAATATATGAAGATCCACTACGGAATCTATCCTTAATTGCAAAGATTTTGTGCCTAACTATGAGTTAAGCTGGACATCCGTCGAATATTTTGCAAATACCAATGGGCAGATTCCAATATAAATTTTCCTTGCTTTTGAGGGTGGTTGAGGATTTATATCAGTGTTGAACAGAACTAAATTAAGAGTAAGTGTGTGAGAGCGTAACTGAGAGATCATCATCAAAAATGAGTGACGGAAAGAGACTCAAGCGGCCTATAATCAGGAACCCAATGTAAAAAACATTTTTCGTCATTTGAGGCTTGTAACATTTTCTGTTCCTATAAATGCATTTTTTGTTGTTGAGCATAATTTAAATTTGAAGGAAATAAAACGTCGAAGAAATTTCTTTTGACAATTTATTTCACAAACAATAAAGAAAAAACTTCAAAACCATATGATTGCCACTTACACCTTATTAAATACGCATTGATAAAGACTCTGTAATATCATTAATCTATTGATTGATTCAAAAGGAACGTTTGGTAACCCTATCTTGTACGAACTTATTCAAATCAGTTGTTTGTGCCAAGCGAGAGATTCATTCGGAAACAATGCATCACAAATCATATTTAAAATTGGGTTTTAATGGCGTTTCATCTTAATTTTGTGATTTTAAATAAATTATACATATAACATATTAATCCATTTTTTATTTCAAAATAGAGTAACTTCGGGTAATGTGGACCATGCGTCTAATGTGGACCACCCCCCATATCTTAAAAAATGCTTGAAATATGTCAATGTCGCCTTGATAAATGTTTTCCTAATTAGTGAAAACAAACATCAAACTTGGTTTTCAATAAATAATTGCAATGTTAAAAATGTAGTAGTAGAAAATGTAGCTCTGATTGCAAAAGTGTGGTTTGGACATTTTTTAGCACAACAGTCGAACGTTTTTGCAAAATAGTAGAACACTTAGTTTTTCTAGAATATAAAGATGTTATGTGTTTTTTCTCGTTTTCTTTAACAAAAATATACGTTTAGCTGTAATTACAATCGATGATCTTTAATTTTTATTAATTTTTGAAGCCGATAATTATTTTTAAATAAAAATATTCAATGTCGGGTAATGTGGAGCCAGTGCTGCCAGTTAAATTTCATGAAAAATCGTCAATTTTTCAGAAAAAAATCGGCATAATCGGCATTTGTATTTTTAAAAATCGGCAAAAAATCGGCAGCATATAATTTATAAATAAATTCATATTTTTTTTGGTTTATAACACATCAATATTGTTTATTACATTAAAAAAAATAAAAAATTCAATTCTGTATAAAAAAATAACATAAAAGATTCATTTTTCTACAAAAAATTTAGATTTTTCTAAAATATAGTAATTATTATGTACCCTAGTGAGATGCGTATAACACAGTGTGGTATTAAGGTCATAAAATAAATTACAAACTAGTACATAATTTTATTACACCTTTTTTGTTATTCATTATCAATTTTGATATTAAAACAATTTAAATTA
>NW_026876309.1:0-19690 GCF_032173495.1 Musca vetustissima
TTTCCAAGCAACCATAAGGCGTGGATTTTTAAAATAATATTTTTTCCAAGCAACGATAACACCACGCCTTATCGTTAAATGAATATTTTTTCGAATCACGAATATTGAATATTTTTTCGAAGAACGAATATGACCTTCGAATAAAAATCCAAGAAGTAGCAAATCTATCTCAATAAAACGATGTTCTAATTTTATTTTTGTCACCGAAACTGAAATGAAAAAATTGATTTCCTCGCAATTCACTTTCATGTTCGCACTTTATGATTGCTTTAATTACATTGAAATGATTTTATTTCAGCTTTTGGCAAAAAACAGCAAAATCCCTTGGCCTCCATAATAGGAGCCATAAAATATGAACTTTTTTTCCTCCCTCTCTCTCTCTCTTTCCAGCATCTTTATTTAGTTCGTGAATATTCACTTTGCCACTTTACAATGGGGAGTAATAATGGAAAAAAATGAGGAGGAGAAAATTTTGCACATAATGGATTTTGGTCATTTAAAGTTGGTCAAAGTTGAACAGAGTCAATTTTTTTCTGTTTCTCCATTTCTTCTTAAGCGGGATGAACAGAAAAAAACGAAAAAAAACGAAACTCCTTTAAATGATGAAGACTTCCATGATGTATACCCCCAACCCTCCCTTCATTACACCACGAAATGATGATAGCGATGATGGTGCAGATGGTAATGGAGATTTTCTTTGGCTTTTCATAATTCTCGAGAAGAGCTCTGTGGAAGGTTTTAAAGCAGGGGAACATATTCGATGGTGGTAACGATGATGGTTATTGAAAATGACGATGAAGCCTTTTTGGGGTCCACGATGCATTTTCCTCCCATTGTAGTTTGTGCATCTTATCTTGGCATTAATATGCATAAAATATTATAATTTATTCGAATTTCCTCTTGGCTCCGGGTTGCTGGAGATTTTTGATTATTATTTTTCTTTGCCCAAACCAGTAGACGTTGTTCATTTACAAAAATAATCTTTTGCGGAGCACACAACGAACAAGGGAAAACATTCTTCAAAGTGAGGAAAGTGAGATTTAATTATTTTCTTTAAGCCGAACACACACACAATGTGGAATGGGGCAAGTGGGTCAAAACGACCATTACATACCAGCAATGGCTGTTAAAAATCATTGAAAAAGTATTCTTCAATAAATTCACGCCTGTTCTAGATCTTGAAAAAAATATTCTTTAATAAATCCACGCGTGTTCTAGGCCTTGAAAAAATAATCTCCACGCCTCTTCTATGGTGGCTTCAAAAAATGTTCTTTAATAAATCCACGCCTGTTCTAGGCCTTGAAAAAATAATCTCCACGCCTCTTCTATGGTGGCTTGAAAAAATATTCTTTAAAAAATCCACGCCTCTTCTATGGTGGCTTGAAAAAATATTCTTTAAAAAATCCACGCCTCTTGAAGGCCTTAAACAAATATTCTTTAAAAAATCCACGCCTCTTGAAGGCCTTAAACAAATATTCTTTAAAAAATCCACGCCTCTTGAAGGCCTTAAACAAATATTCTTTAAAAAATCCACGCCTCTTGAAGGCCTTAAACAAATATTCTTTAAAAAATCCACGCCTCTTGAAGGCCTTAAACAAATATTCTCTAAAAAAACCACGCCTCTTGAAGGCCTTAAACAAATATTCTTTAAAAAATCCACGCCTCTTCTATGGTGGCTTGAAAAAATATTCTTTAAAAAATCCGCGCCTCTTCTATGGTGGCTTGAAAAAATATTCTTTAAAAAATCCACGCCTCTTCTATGGTGGCTTGAAAAAATATTCTTTAAAAAATCCACGCCTCTTCTATGGTGGCTTGAAAAAATATTCTTTAAAAAATCCACGCCTCTTCTATGGTGGCTTGAAAAAATATTCTTTAAAAAATCCACGCCTCTTCTATGGTGGCTTGAAAAAATATTCTTTAAAAAATCCACGCCTCTTCTATGGTGGCTTGAAAAAATATTCTTTAAAAAATCCACGCCTCTTCTATGGTGGCTTGAAAAAATATTCTTTAAAAAATCCACGCCTCTTCTATGGTGGCTTGAAAAAATATTCTTTAAAAAATCCACGCCTCTTCTATGGTGGCTTGAAAAAATATTCTTTAAAAAATCCACGCCTCTTCTATGGTGGCTTGAAAAAATATTCTTTAAAAAATCCACGCCTCTTCTATGGTGGCTTGAAAAAATATTCTTTAAAAAATCCACGCCTCTTCTATGGTGGCTTGAAAAAATATTCTTTAAAAAATCCACGCCTCTTCTATGGTGGCTTGAAAAAATATTCTTTAAAAAATCCACGCCTCTTCTATGGTGGCTTGAAAAAATATTCTTTAAAAAATCCACGCCTCTTCTATGGTGGCTTGAAAAAATATTCTTTAAAAAATCCACGCCTCTTCTATGGTGGCTTGAAAACATATTCTTTAAAAAATCCACGCCTCTTCTACGGTGGCTTGAAAAAATATTCTTTAAAAAATCCACGCCTCTTCTATGGTGGCTTGAAAAAAATATTCTTTAAAAAATCCACGCCTCTTCTATGGTGGCTTGAAAAAAATATTCTTTAAAAAATCCACGCCTCTTCTATGGTGGCTTGAAAAAAATATTCTTTAAAAAATCCACGCCTCTTCTATGGTGGCTTGAAAAAAATATTCTTTAAAAAATCCACGCCTCTTCTATGGTGGCTTGAAAAAAATATTCTTTAAAAAATCCACGCCTCTTCTATGGTGGCTTGAAAAAAATATTCTTTAAAAAATCCACGCCTCTTCTATGGTCGCTTGAAAAAAATATTCTTTAAAAAATCCACGCCTCTTCTATGGTCGCTTGAAAAAATATTCTTTAAAAAATCCACGCCTCATCTATGGTGGCTTGAAAAAATATTCTTTACGAAATCCACGCCTTTTCTATGGTGGCTTGAAAAAAATATTCTTTAAAAAAATCCACGCCTCTTCTATGGTGGCTTGAAAAAAATATTCTTTAAAAAATCCACGCCTCTTCTATGGTGGCTTGAAAAAAATATTCTTTAAAAAATCCACGCCTCTTCTAAGGTGGCTTGAAAAAAATATTCTTTAAAAAATCCACGCCTCTTCTATGGTGGCTTGAAAAAAATATTCTTTAAAAAATCCACGCCTCTTCTATGGTGGCTTGAAAAAAATATTCTTTAAAAAATCTACGCCTCTTCTATGGTCGCTTGAAAAAATATTCTTTAAAAAATCCACGCCTCTTCTAGTCGCCTTTAAAAAATTCACGCCTCTTCTATGGTCGCTTGAAAAAATATTCTTTAAAAAATCCACGCCTCTTCTATGGTCGCTTGAAAAAATATTCTTTAAAAAATCCACGCCTCATCTATGGTGGCTTGAAAAAAATATTCTTTACGAAATCCACGCCTTTTCTATGGTGGCTTGAAAAAATATTCTTTAAAAAATCCACGCCTCTTCTATGGTGGCTTGAAAAAATATTCTTTAAAAAAACCAAGCCTGTTCGATACCTTGAAAAACTATAGTTGTGTGTCGAAGTTTGGGCAACCAAAATAAATAATTAATTCTTGGAAAAAATTAATTTCCATATATCATAAAATTAATTCCCATACGAACTCCTCTAACCATAATTGTGTATAGCTGGCATATATAATTTTGTTGTATGTATACCTACAACATTATTTCCCACTTTTATGCAAAACTTGTATAAGAAAGCTTATATTTAGTTTTTTATTAACTATATTTTTTCAGCAAAAAATCCTCATTAAGTACTTCCGCCAACGGATATTGATGGTGTTGGCGTTGACTTTCATTGTTGGCAAATGGATAAACTAAACAAAAGAGAAACACTAAAAAATAGAAATGTTTTTTGTTTGTGTTGTTGTTTTATTTTTTTTTTATTTCGTATTTTATATTAAAATGAAACAAGATATTGTTTACCTGTACGAGTATCTTCCGGCAAACAATGGAAGAAACAACACAGTAGATAATAGAAAAACTGTGTATTGCAAAATGGAACTAAGAAGTAGAATGAAAAGGATTACAGTCGAAAGGGGGCGATTTTATGATACACTACATCAATGCATTTAAAATTGGAGGGGGTAGTTCGGGGCTGAATTTAATAGTCCGTAATAAATTTAAAGGACATTTTATAAGAGTAGTTTTTTGATTTATTTGTACAAAATGTTCCAACTCGTAAGGGAATATATTTTTATAGAGGGGATACCGAGAGAGAACTAGTTTTTTAGGGATAAGATATTTTTCATAGAGCTTGTCAGATCTACAATTTACAAAGTATAAGGCATTTTGGAATCCGACGAATGAACAGAAGTAACATTACCCCATAGGATGTACTTTGCCCAGAAAAAAACAGCGAAGAAATAATAAAAATAATGCAAATAAAAACTCATTGTAACCAAACAATGGAAACGCAAAGCCGGTGCATTAACGGCCAAAAGTTAGCATTTAAATGAAACACAAAAGCTTTTTTACATTTGGCATATTATTGAGGACAAAATTTTAAATACTTCCAATTTTGAGTAATATTCAAATTTAAAATCGTTCTAAATTCTTTTTTTAAGTCCGAACTAATCAGATTTATTTTTTCAAGGCCTTAAACTGGATAGTTTTTAAAGTCCTGCAGGAGGCGTGGATTTTTTAAAGAATAGTTTTTAAAGGCCTGTAGGAGGCGTGGATTTTTTAAAGAATAGTTTTTAAAGGCCTGTACGAGGCGTGGATTTTTTAAAGAATAGTTTTCAAAGGCCGTTAGGAGGCGTGGATTTTTTAAAGAATCGTTTTTAAAGGCCTGTACGAGGCGTGGATTTTTTAAAGAATAGTTTTTAAAGGGCTGTAAAATAGTTCCAATTTGGAGTACTATTCAAATGTAAAATCGTTCTAATTTTTTTTAATCTGAACTAATCAGATTTTTTTTCAAGACCTTCAAGAGGCGTGGATTTTTAAAGAATAGTTTTTAAAGGCCTGTAGGAGGCGTGGATTTTTTAAAGAATAGTTTTTAAAGGCGCGTAGGAGACGTGGATTTTTTAAAGAATAGTCTTTAAAGGCCTTTAGGAGGCGTGGATCTTTTAAAGAATAGTTTTTACAGGCCTGTACGAGGCGTATTATGTTTTTGTGCATATGTTTGTAACAGGCAAAAGGAAACGAAATACACACATGGTTACTTTTGAGAATATACATAGAACCACTTTTTGAGTCGATTTATGCATGTCCGTCTGTCCGTCCGTCCATGTATTTTTGTGAACAAAGTACAGGTAGCATTTATGATCCGATGTGGATGAAATTTGGCATAGGTCACTTATTTGGCCCAAAGACCCTATTGAAATTTGGAAAATCGGTTCAGATTTAGATATAGCTCCCATATAATTTTTCGTCGGATTTAAGGTAAATGGTGCACCAAATCCCTATATATCTCTCGATTTGCACAAGATTTGGCACAGTGTAATGAATTAGGTCTAGAATAATGTGTGTTAAGTTTCCCGAAAATTGGTTCAGATTTAGATATAGCTCCCATATATATTTTCGTCCGATTTAATTTAAATGGTGCACCAAAGTCCCTATATATCTTTCGATTTGCACGAAATTTTGGCTCAGCGTAATGAATTAGGTCAAGAATGATGTGCGTTAAGTTTCCTGAAATCGGTTCAGATTTTTATATAGCTTCTATATCTGACCAAATGAAAAATTTAGTATCGGTAGTATCGGTACTACTACCCGTCCGACTTTACTACTTTCCTTACTGGTTTAAATAATAGTTTTTCAAGGCCTCCACAAGCCGTTGATTTTTTAAAGAATATATTTTCAAGGCGTGGATTTTTAAAAAAAATATTTTTTAATGCCTCGACATAGGGTGGATTTTTTAAAGAATATTTTTTCAAAGCCCCCACAAGGTGTGTATTTTTTTTCAAGGCGTGGATTTTTCAAAAAATATTTTTTTCAAAATTTTTGCAAGGCGTGGATTTTTAAAAGAATATTTTTTCAAGGCGGGATTTTTTTAAAGAATATTTTTTCAAGGCGTGGATTTTTAAAAGAATATTTTTTTCAAGGCGTGGATTTTTCAAAAAATATTTTTTCATGGCGTGGATTTTTCAAAAAATATTTTTTCATGGCGTGGATTTTTCAAAGAATATTTTTTTCAAGGCGTGGATTTTTCAAAGATTTTTTTTTTTTTTTTTTTGTTCAAGGCGTGGATTTTTCAAAGAATATTTTTCTTCAAGGCGGGGATTTTTCAAAGAATATTCTTTTTCAAGGCGTTGATTTTTGAAAGAATATATATATTTTTTTCAAGGCGTGGATTTTTCAAAGAATATTCTTTTTCAAGGCGTTGATTTTTGAAAGAATATATTTTTTTTTTCAAGGCGTGGATTTTTCAAAGAATATTTTTTTTTCAAGGCGTGCATTTTTCAAAGATTATTTTTTTCAAGGCGTGGGTTTTTCAAAGATTATTTTTTGTCAAGCCGTGGGTTTTTCAAAGATTATTTTTTGTCAAGCCGTGGGTTTTCCAAAGAATATTTTTAAGCCCTTCAAGAAGCGTGGTTTTTTAAAGAATATTTTTTCAAGACACAATTCAACTCGCCTATAAAGACTATAAAGGCTCACTTTTCCTTTTCCACCCCTTCTGCTCGTCCATGGAGACTATAGTCTATAAATACTGTAAAGGCTCTCTTTATTTCCGTCCCTTCAGTTCGTCCATGGAGACTCCTTTTGCTCGTCTATACATTCACCTTTCAGCTCTGTTCTGCTCCGCCATTGAGATTCCCTTCAGCTCCCTGTGGTCGTCTATAGAGACTGCCTTCTGCTCGTCTATGGAGACTCCCTTTAGCTCATCTATAGAGACACACTTCAGCTCGACTATAAATATTCCCTGTGGACTCCCTTAAAGTGATCTATATAGACTCCTTTCAGCTGGTCTATGAAGACTCCCTGCAGTTCGTCTATAAAAACTACCATTAGCTCGTCCTATCCGCTATCCGACCCTATTCCGCTTTTCTGTATTTTTTTATTTTAATTTAAAGAAAAACGTTTTACGGTATTGTAAGCCATATAACCTTACCTTATAAAAGCTTAACTGAATGTTTTTTTATAACTGCTATCAATGTTTTGCATTTCAATTGAACACGGCAGAAAAAATCGAAAACAAGAAAATCTCAAGAAGAAATCATGATAACCTTAAAGGTAACCCATACTTATGACAAGGCTTTTTCTTCTTCGTCGTCTTCTTCTTCGATGGCTACTTGGATTACTAGCTGCATAACGAGCTATCTTGTCTATCTATTGATAGATGACCAACGATCTCGTTCATTGCACCTGGCATCCATACATAAGTAGCTCGATTTTGTGGCATTTTTTCCCTTTTACTTTGTTTTCCTCTTTATTGCAAGGTTTATACTTGGTTACCTACATCGTTGCCTTGGTTTCGTTTCGTTTCATATTAATGCAATGCAATTGATGCACATTTACTCTCACCTAGTTGTTATTTTGTTTTTCTGGCTGTCTTGCCTTGCACAAGGAAAATCTAGAGAACGAAAAAGACCAAATTACCTATCTGTCTGCCTTTATGCATCCATCTAAGCATCCATCCAAAGGCCCTGGTGGTGGTGGTGATAGAATAAAATCGGTAACTGTGTATTTATGACAAAAGTGAATACTTGCCGTGAACAAAAAAAGGACTCTTTGCAAGTAGCCCATGCAAGGATATCAGTTTTGAATAATAAAGTGTGAATTCATATTTCAGAACAATTTATTAGAAAACAAGTCACCTTACCTAACATAATTTATGACTGCTCGCTGCTCTGACAGTAGTAGTCGGTAGCCTTATCACAAATGTTTATAGTTGAGTGAATGCAACCGAAAGAAATTGCAATGAAAGAATTGTAGAATAGTTGCCTGCAGTAAAAAAATGAAATGGATAATAAAATTAAAGCTTAGTCAATTGTATGAAATAAATTATACAAAAGGAATAAAAAATACGAAAAAGCTAGGATGAAAAGATTCTCCTATAGATAATACTGCCATCGGGCTATTCAGTATTCAGTTCATTTATAAAAAAACCCGCTTCAAGTCGTCCTTCAGCTCCTCCAGTCAGCCGATTTTAGTTGTCTTAATAAAACACCGAAGTTGTCTACAGAGACTCCCTTCAGCTCGTCTATAGAGACTCCCTTCAGCTCGTCTATAGAGACTCCGTTCAGCTCGTCTATAGAGACTCCGTTCAGCTCGTCTATAGAGACTCCGTTCAGCTCGTCTATAGAGACTCCGTTCAGCTCGTCTATAGAGACTCCGTTCAGCTCGTCTATAGAGACTCCGCTTCAGCTCGTCTATAGAGACTC
Organism: Musca vetustissima; assembly: GCF_032173495.1. Lineage (NCBI taxonomy): Eukaryota > Metazoa > Arthropoda > Insecta > Diptera > Muscidae > Musca > Musca vetustissima. The sequence goes on from NW_026876309.1 coordinate 8,304, forward strand.
CGCTTCAGCTCGTCTATAGAGACTCCGCTTCAGCTCGTCTATAGAGACTCCGCTTCAGCTCGTCTATAGAGACTCCGCTTCAGCTCGTCTATAGAGACTCCCAACAGCTCGTCTATAGAGACTCCGTTCAGCTCGTCTATAGAGACTCCGTTCAGCTCGTCTATAGAGACTCCGTTCAGCTCGTCTATAGAGACTCCCTTCAGCTCGTCTATAGAGACTCCCTTCAGCTCGTCTATAGAGACTCCCTTCAGCTCGTCTATAGAGACTCCCTTCAGCTCGTCTATAGAGACTCCCTTCAGCTCGTCTATAGAGACTCCCTTCAGCTCGTCTATAGAGACTTCCTTCAGCTCGTCTATAGAGACTCCCTTCAGCTCGTCTATAGAGACTCCCTTCAGCTCGAATTTAGAGGCTCCCTTCAGCTCGTCTATAGAGACTCCCTTCAGCTCGTCTATAGAGACTCCCTTCAGTCCGTCTATAGAGACTCCCTTCAGTTCGTCTATAGAGACTCCCTTCAGTTCGTCTATAGAGACTCCGTTCAGCTCGTCTATAGAGACTACATTCAGCTCGTCTATAGAGACTCCCTTCAGCTCGTCTATAGAGACTTCCTTCAGCTCGTCTATAGAGACTCCGTTCAGCTCGTCTATAGAGACTCCCTTCAGCTCGTCTATAGAGACTTCCGTTCAGCTCGTCTATAGAGACTCCGTTCAGCTCGTCTATAGAGACTCCCTTCAGCTCGTCTATAGAGACTTCCTTCAGCTCGTCTATAGAGACTCCCCTCAGCTCGTCTATAGAGACTCCCTTCAGCTCGTCTATAGAGACTCCCTTCAGCTCGTCTGTAGAGACTCCCTTCAGCTCGTCTGTAGAGACTCCCTTCAGCTCGTCTATAGAGACTCCCATCAGCTCGTCTATAGAGACTCCCATCAGCTCGTCTATAGAGACTCCCATCAGCTCGTCTATAGAGACTCCCATCAGCTCGTCTATAGAGACTCCCATCAGCTCGTCTATAAAGACTCCCTTCAGCTCGTCTATAAAGACTCCCTTCAGCTCGTCTGTAGAGACTCCCTTCAGCTCGTCTGTAGAGACTCCCTTCAGCTCGTCTGTAGAGACTCCCTTCAGCTCGTCTGTAGAGACTCCCTTCAGCTCGTCTATAGAGACTCCCTTCAGCCCGTCTATAGAGACTCCCTTCATAGGGACTCCCTTCTATAGAGACTCCCTTCAGCTCGTCTATAGAGACTCCCTTCAGCTCGTCTATAGAGACTCCCTTCAGCTCGTCTATAGAGACTCCCTTCAACTCGTCTATAGAGACTCCCTTCAGCTCGTCTATAGAGACTCCCATCAGCTCATCTATAGAGACTCCCTTCAACTCGTCTATAGAGACTCCCTTCAGCTCGTCTATAGAGACTCCCATCAGCTCATCTATAGAGACTCCCATCAGCTCGTCTATAGAGACTCCCATCAGGTCGTCTATAGAGACTCCCATCAGGTCGTCTATAGAGACTCCCATCAGGTCGTCTATAGAGACTCCCATCAGCTCGTCTATAGAGACTCCCATCAGGTCGTCTATAGAGACTCCCATCAGCTCGTCTATAGAGACTCCCATCAACTCGTCTATAGAGACTCCCATCAGTTCGTCTATGGAGACTCTATTCAGTTCGTGTCTACAGAGACTCCCATCAGCTCGTCTATAGAGACTCCCCTCAGCTTGTCTATAGAGACTCCCTTCAGCTCGTCTATATATACTCCCTTCAGCTCGTCTATAGAGACTCCCTTCAGCTCGTCTATAGAGACTCCCTTCTGCTCGTCTATAGAGACTCCCTTCAGCTCGTCTATAGGGACTCCCATCAGCTCGTCTATAGATACTCCCTTCAGCTCGTCTATAGAGACTCCCATCAGCTCATCTATAGAGACTCCCATCAGCTCGTCTATAGAGACTCCCATCAGGTCGTCTATAGAGACTCCCATCAGGTCGTCTATAGAGACTCCCATCAGGTCGTCTATAGAGACTCCCATCAGGTCGTCTATAGAGACTCCCATCAGCTCGTCTATAGAGACTCCCATCAGGTCGTCTATAGAGACTCCCATCAGCTCGTCTATAGAGACTCCCATCAACTCGTCTATAGAGACTCCCATCAGTTCGTCTATGGAGACTCTATTCAGTTCGTGTCTACAGAGACTCCCATCAGCTCGTCTATAGAGACTCCCCTCAGCTTGTCTATAGAGACTCCCTTCAGCTCGTCTATATATACTCCCTTCAGCTCGTCTATAGAGACTCCCTTCTGCTCGTCTATAGAGACTCCCTTCAGCTCGTCTATAGAGACTCCCTTCTGCTCGTCTATAGAGACTCCCTTCAGCTCGTCTATAGGGACTCCCATCAGCTCGTCTATAGATACTCCCTTCAGCTCGTCTATAGAGACTCCCTTCAGCATCCTGCCTTCAGTATCCTCCAACACCTCCATAAAGTTCCCATTTTTCTTCAGCGCATTTAAAAAATTCTTTCTATATACAATCTCTAGCCTCTGACGTACAAATTCAAAAAACATCAATTATCGACATAATATAAATCGCATTATTTTTTTCATATATATTTAATCGTACATATGTATGTATTGACAAAGATTATTGAATTAATTCCATTCAATGAATTGCCATACAATTCTACTTTTTATTATCAACAACAGCAAAATAAAAGAAAAAAAAATAAAAACGGAATTATAATACACAAAGAATCAGATTTTCCACGAAAGCGATAGCTCTTTAGCTTGGTACAATGAATGAGGTAGTTTTTTGTGTGTTGCCTCGTTAATATTGTTGTTGGCGATGACGATATTCAATGCCAACGGCATAAGTTTATTTGTTTGTGTGTGCGTGCGTGTGTGTGCTAACAATAGAGAGAGCGAGTTGAACGTTTAAGTGAAAAACTTTTAATCGGCTAAAATGTGAATATAAAACTTTCGCTATTTATTGCATTTGACGGTATATAACAGCAGCAGCTACAACAAAATCAACAAATAAGGTGCAGGATAAACAAATTTTATTAAATTAAAATTTAATGTTTCTTTGGCAAAAGTTGAAAAAAATTGTTATTTTTTTATTGAAGAAGCAGAAAGAAATGCAGAGATAGGATGAGAAAAGGTCCCTCAAGGTGTTTCGGGCCAAGGTAGCATGGGCAGTCTCCATAAATGAACTGAATAGAGTCTCTATAGACGAGCTGATGGCTGTCTCTATAGACGAGTTGAAGGGAGTCTTTATAGATGAGCTAAGGGAAGTCTCCATAGATGAGCTGAAGGGAGACTCTATAGACTCGAACTGAAGGGAGCCTCTATAGACACGAACTGAACGGAGTCTCCATAGACGCAAACTGAAGGGAGTCTTTATAGACGAGCTGAAGCGGGTCTCTATAGGCGAGACCCAGCATGGAGACTCTATAGACGAGCTGAAGGGTATCTAAACCTGCCTTATTATGACATTTCTGGTTATTCAGTGGTAGTTTAGATTACCACTGAATCACCTAAGACATCATACAGCAGATCCGTTATATACTTAGCTAAAAAACAAAATTACGATTAACGAAACTTTACTTTAAAGGTATTATGTACCCTCGATATTAATATAGCCTCCATAATCGATTCCGATATTTTGAAGTTCCTGACGTCATTTACCAACCTAAGTGCCTCTGATTTTATGGATGGTATAAAATATATGATGCCGACCAGGTTATCATAAAAACTAAGATGTATTTTTATACCCTCAGCCTTGTGGGCAAAAATATGCCTCATCGAAATATTGATTTTAGACCCCACGTTCCTTTGAACCATACCGGTTTCAAATACTTTGGAGTCGATTTACAAATGTCCGTCAGACTATGGAGCACTTTAATTCTCGAAGGGAGTAACGGATTTCATTCAAACTTCTTTTAAGTTCGTAGATTCTGTTACCTCACCCCACAAAATTGTCAAAATTTAGCTGATCATTTTTTTATAATATGCAAACTGACTATCCGATTTGAACCAAACTTTGTACCATTTATTATCTACCAGATCAAGTCCGAAAATGGGATACATTGGTCCACTCCTTCTGGTACCTCCCCCACCAACGGTGGGAACCTTAGTGTAATTCCGAAGACCTCCGCAAAACATAGGCTGAGGGTATATATCTGTCGGCCACACCAACTGTTATACTTGTCATAAACAATTTAAAGTGATAGGAAATCTGCACAAATGATTTGGAGGATCAGAGAGTCTATATGTGACCTGAGCATCCAATGCAGAGCCTTTGAAAGCGAACAGTAGGGTCAGTGAGTCTCATAGTATGTCTTTATAGGCGAACTGAAGACAGTTTCAATGAATCTTTATAGGCCAGATAAGACAATTGAGGCTAGGCGGATAAGCTGACAAGTCAGATGTTTATATACATGACTTAAAACACCATTTATTCTATGCAGAAAATCCGAAGAAACTGTGAGTGAGCCCTGCAAATCTATAAAACAGGAACTGATGAGTCAGTGTATCTGTGTAGATAATCTTAAGTAATAGCAAGTCTATCTAGACGGCAGGGGTAACAGTGGGAGCATATATACATTATTTCAAGCCCATTCCCTTGGCTGTGGCTTCGCTAGATAGTATATAGATAAGAAATGGAGAATCACAAAGTCTTATTAAGAAGAGTTTTGTATTCCAACTGAAACTGAACTGCCTTTTTTGGGTGGCAAATTCCTTTTGAGCATGAAACCCCTTTTCTAACATACCCGCAAAGGGCTTTCATCCTCTCAAAGAATTTGCCACCCTCCAAAAATTTGGTTGAAAGTTTTAAATAACATCGAATAAAGAATATTGTTTTTATCCCCCTGATATCTGGAGACCTTATGTTACTCTTTCGTCCTTATTTTATCGTTGTCCTTTAAACCTTGGGTCTTCAAGCACAATAAATCGATATTCGTATGTTTTCATCGTCCTTGTCCAATTTTATCCGGTCCTTGCACAGAAAAACTTATATTTACGAAAAAGTTAACAACATTTGTTCGCGGTAGACAGATTCTGGTCCTTAATATTTTTAACCTGATCCCTAAATATTTAAATGAGATAATAAACCTAAATTTATCAATTGATTATACCTTCTGGGTTCTTAATATACTCGCAAAGGCCCTCATTTTGTCGCATAGTTTCATCACTCGGGGTTGTTGTGTGGGACCTGAGGTATGAGGTATGTAGGTACGATATTTGGTGGTCTTAAGTAAATATCCTGAAATATTTTTCTATATATTAGGCTGGAGAAAAAGAAATCCACTATTTTTATATGAACTATAGGACTTTATTTAACATGCTTCGGATTGTCCGATTTGGATGCACCGTTTTGTTATATGATTTGTTGCCATTTTAAAGGTAACTTCATAATGCCCTTTTCATAGAAGTCCTGCTCTCTACTAGCAAACAAAAAAACAGTATCATGGAGTCGATTTTCACAATCCTCTCTACATACCAATTTTTTATCATTACTGAAATTTTGCAATAAAAGAAAACTATGATAATCGCTTAGTGCCAAGTCCGGACTGTATGGCGGATGCATTAAAACTTCCCAACCATGCTCCCAAAATTTCTGGTCAGCCACTGTAGATGTGTGTGGATTATCGTTGTCCTGGTGGAACACGACACCTCTCCTGTTGGCCAATTCTGGCCGTTTCTGGTCTGTTGTTGACATTAGATATCACAATTTAGCGTTTGACCATATGGAAGCAACTCATAATATATAATCCCCTTCCAGTCCCACCAAATGCCTAGCAGAACTTTCCTAGCCGTTAGTCCTGGTTTGGCCAACGTTTGAGGTGCTTCACCTCTCTGTGACCACTATCGTTTTCGCACAGGGTTATGGTATGTAATCCATTTCTCATCCCAGTCACCAACCGTTTAAGAAATGGGCCTCTCTCATTCCGTCTGGCCAAGGCTTCGCAGATGGAAATTCGATCCATCCTACTTTTTTCTGTTAATTGGTGTGACACCCAAAAATCGTGCTTCTCGTTGAATCCAGATTTGTGTAAATGGTTTAAAACAGTTTTATGGTCGATTTTTAGCTCCTGGGCGATGTTACGATTGCTAACATGCCGGTCAACTTCGATCATTTCTCCGATTATTTCGACATTTTCGACGACTGGACTACTGTATTTATTTTTCTCCAACCTAATATCTTGTTGATATTACTTTACAATTTAGCAGGCTTTTTTACGAACTACGACAGGGAACCCCCCACCAACTATTTTGCCCCGGCTACGAATGCGGAATCTTACGAAATTCCGCCACAAAAAATTTAACATCAATTTATTTCCGTTTTATCTATGAAATATCTTTAATTATATTGTAACAGTTTGTTAGTGGCACATCCACTTCTCTTCCCAGATTACTCCTCTTACACATTCAGTTACATATTTTCCTTTTGTTAGTTTCCCCCCAAAATTCGCTGTCTAATTTTACATAATAATTCCAAGAAACACACACACACTCACCACATCACACACGGACATATCATTTAATTGTAAATGCTAACTCACGACATGTTATCCGAATACACACACACGTACATCTATATTCGTATATGAATGTATGTCAAATGTCAGATTCGCGTAACGCTTACAGAATACTTTGTCAGATTTATGCAACCCTGGCATTTATGCTTTTTTTCTTTTTTTTTTTTTTTTTTTGTGGGAATACGGAGGGAATTACGGCTGTTATCATAAAAATGTATGACAATCGTGACAAATTGAATGAGAACGCGAGTGACACTTCGTCTCGCTTCTTTGTTGTTGCTGTTGTTTTTCTTAGTCTTGCTTGTTAGCCAATATTCAAATAAGCGTTCGTAGGTAACCTGGTTGCAGTACCCTTCAAGGAACAACAAAGTTGCCTAACTTGGTTTTGCAGTACATGAGAAGGCATCCACAAGGCAACCAGGCTGGGTCCGCCCTGCAACAAAATGTCAAACAAGAAAGCGTCATTTGCATATGAATAGGTGGGCTAATACCCGTTTAACCATCCGAAGTGTGTAAACATGAAAGCCAGCCAACCAACCAACCATCCATCCAGTCATTCATTCATGGCATGGCACATCACGCTCACTCTCTGCCACTCTTCCGAGCCGTTGCTTTTTTAGGATTTTTGTTAATTCCCTTTTTGTCTGTTTCCTACAGCCCGAGGTGGAACTTTTTTTAATAGTCTCCTACATCATAAGGTGGAGGGTATTTTAAATTTGCCGGGACGTTTGCAAACAACTCGAAAATTTCTACGGAGATCCCATGAAGAATATATATTCTTGATCAGGTTAAAATTCCATATCGATCCGTCATTTTGTCTGCCGTCTATCGAACTCACGATTGAGCCCTAAATATTAGAAATATAATATTACTGTGCAGAATATTTGATGTCGAAAATGATATATATTGGTCCACTTTTTGGTATGGCCCCCATATACAGCTCACGCTAACCTTCGGATTTTTTATAATTTTTTAGATTTTTTGCTAGTATTTCGGGTTATTATATTATGTATAAAATCTCTTTACCTAAGATCATTGATATCGATCCTAGTTTTGCGGCAACCCCCATAAAACGGGACCCATATAATATTCAGAATTTTGAATACGTTTTCCGTTAAAATGGGATGTAATTTAACATTTTGAATTATTAGAATAGAAAATCTCCTTACCAAAAGTTGACCGAAATTCCGAGGTAGACCCCATTAAACGGAACAGCCTGTATTTTGATGACTTTGGGTAAAATTTTCAACCGAATTGACTGCAATTAGGCATCTTGGGTTCTTATTGTATGTAGAATTTCCTCCCTGTCCTATGTTTCGAAGTAGTCCCCATGTGACAGTACCCCCTATTATTCGGTATTTTGGGGATTTTTTGATATTGCCATTAGGTAGTTAAAATACCTACCCAAAATAATTCACATTGGCCAATATTTCGAGATACCCCCACATAGCGGCACCTTCCTTCTGTATTGTAGGGTGCTTGGGCCCGTTTTCAACCGAATTACCTTTAATTTAATATTTTAGCTTGTCTTTGGGTTGAAAATGTCCCTACCTCATGTTATTAGTATTGGCCCATGTATCGAAGTAGCCCCCCTTTATCCCGCAATATTCGGTATTTTAGGGATGTTGAGCATGTTTTTCAACAAACTTGGCTCTACATTTTCGATTATCATGGACAAGAATATCGCTCTAACAAAATGTATCCATATTGGTCCACTTTTTTAAAGTAGACCGCATATATCCATAAACCTTAATTCTGACTGGTTAAACTCGGTACCACCCCATATTCGATATTTCGAAGATTTCAGACAAGTTTTCAATCGAATTGGCTCGAATTTCGTACTTTACGTTCTCATTGACTAGCAAGTCCTCCTACCAAAAAATATCACTATCGATCCATATTTTTAATAGCCCCCTATGTGGAGGTACCCCCGAATTTTCGATATTTTGAGAATTTCTGACCCACTTTTTAACCGAATTGGATGTAACTTGGTATTTTTGGTCCTCATTGGAATGCAAGACCTCCTACCAAAAAATATCAAGATCGATCCATATTTTAGAATAGCCTCCATATAGAGGTACCTGAGATTTTTTGATATTTTGGGAATTTTTTACACACTGTTTAACCGAATTAGCTGAGATTTGGTATTTTGGATTCTCATCGGGCGCAAAAGCAAAGCATTTTCTATATTGGTCCACGTTTTAGAATAGTCCCCACATAGAGGTGCCTCCGAATTAGCGATATTCTGAGGATTTCAGACATGTTCTTAAACCGAACTGGCAGTAATTTGATATTTTGAATTTTCATTGAGTAGAAAAGCTCCCTGCCAAAAATTATTAATATCGATCTATGGAATAACCCCCATGTTTTAGCTGAGATTTGGTATTTTGAGTTCTCATCGGGAGCCAAATCTTCCTACGAAAAATTATCAATATCGGTCCACGTTTTGGTATAGCCTCCATATAGAGGTACCTCCAAATTTTCGATATTTTGAGAATTTTAGAATTTAGCTGAGATTTGGTATTTTGGATTCTCATCGGGCGCAAAAGCTACCTACAAACAATTATCCGAATTTTCGATATTTTAAGAATTTCTGACAAATTTTTGAACCGAATTATTTTAGGTTCTCATCGGGTGCCAAATCATCCCACCAAAAATTATCAATTTCGGTCCACATTTTGGTATAGCCCCCATTTAGAGGTACCTCCGAATTTTCGGTATTTTGAGAATTTTTGACTCATTTTTGACGGAATTAGCTGAGATTTGGTATTTTGGATTCTCATCGGGCGCAAAAGTTTCCTACAAAAATTATCAATAAAGGTCCACGTTTTGGTATATCCCCAATATTGGGGTACCTCCGAATTTTCGATATTTTGAGAATTACTGACAAATTTTTGAACCGAATTATTTTTGGTATTTTAGGTTCTCATCGGATGCTAAATCATCCCGCCAAAAATTATCAATTTCGGTCCACATTTTGGCATAGCCCCCATATAGAGGTTCCTCCGAATTTTCGGTATTTTGAGACTTTCAGGAACGATTTTCAATCGAATTAATTGTGATTTGATATTTTGGGTTCTCATTAGGTGTCATATCTTCCTATCAAGAATTATTAATATCGGTCCACATTTTAGTATATCCCCTATAAAGAGGTACCTCCGAATTTTCGGTATTTTGAAGATTTCAGATAAATATTTCAATCTAATTGCCTGTAATTTGGTATTTTAGGTTCTCATCGGATGTCAAATCTTCACACCAAAAATTATTAATATCGGTCCACATTTTAGAATATCCCCCATATAGAGGTATCACCGAATTTTCGATATTTTGCCATTTTCTGAAACATTTTTCAACACAATTGGCTGTACTCTTCACACCAAAAATTATTAATTTCGGTCCACATTTTTGTATATCCCCCATATAGAGGTATCACCGAATTTTCGATATTTTGAGGTTTTCTGAAAGATTTTTCAACATAATTGGCAGTACTTTAATATTTTGGGTTCTCATCGGGTGCCTAATCTTCCTATAAAAATTATCAATATCGGTCCACATTTTAGTATATCCCCCATAAAGAGATACCTCCGAATTTTCAATATTTTGTACTGTACTTTGATGTTTTGGATTCTCAGTAGGGTGGCAAATCTTCCTACCAAAAATCTTCAAAATCGATATATGTTTTGGTATAGTCCCCATATAAGGGTACCTTCGAATTGGCGATATTTTTAGAATTTTCGATAGGTTTTTTTAACTGAATTAACTGTAATTTGGAATTTTGGGTTCCCATTGTGTGAAGAATCTCCTCACCTTTTGAGTTGTAAATATCCACACCTAAAATTATAAATATTATAGGCTGTTTGGATCCGGTTATAATTTAGTATTCCAGAAACCTTAGAGATAAGCAACTTTTTCATAGAAAATGTTTAATATAAGTCCAAGTTTCTGCATAGCCCCCCTACACAGGTTTTGTGTCATTTTCGGTATGATCAAGGTCCCAAGCCAATTGTCCTATCTTTAGGTGCCTGTAGTTTGGCATTCACATACAAATCCCGATCTATTTGAATTATTTTACCTGACCACCTCATGCTACAGGGTATAGACAGTTCAGTCCGACCGAACTTACCGAAGTTTTTACTAGTTTGTAGTTCAGTTTTTCTTTCCTTTTATTCATTTTTTTTTTTTGTTAATTTATGCACTCAACACCAACATACACTAACACACAAAGACCCCTCCCCTCCGTACTATTTGTCTTCAAGTGTATGTGGGTGTGTGTTTTTGTGCAAATGCATTTTTGCAAAGTTTAAACAATTAAAACGAGGTCAGTGCTTAAAGTTAAGAGTTGTCATCTTGCAAATTACACGTTTATTTTACATTTCGTTCCGTTTCGTTGGCATTTAAATATAAAAAAAACATATGTATTTAACATATGTACGTATACACACTCATACACACACACTGACACTCTCATATGCTCACATAAACTCTTATGCTACACATTCTCTGTACGTATGTATGACTGCCAACTGCAAACATATGTGCGGATTGTTGTACATCATGGGTATGAGTGACTGGTGTGCTATTGCTTGAATGTCGTTATGTCTGTGTGCATGGGTATGTGTATATATTGGTGTGCATACATAAGAGTATTTGTTTACTAGTTTAAGTTTAAAATTAACCGAACTTCGAGCAAAAATATGTATGTCTGTATGTACGAATGCAATTCATACAAAAACATCATCGTCGTCGTCGATATACACACTGTCGCACACATATAATCATACTAATTTATTCATTTCAATTTTTTTGTAGTTGTTGTTGTGGCTGGTATTTTATTTCACCTTAACCAAACCTCGAATCATTTATATGCAGTGCT